>NC_086043.1:15481006-15617804 GCF_947568885.1 Cydia strobilella
CTAAAGAAGAGACGACTGAGGTGGCTTGGATATGTGTATCGTATGGAACGGACTCGTTTACCACGTCAAATCCTGCTAGGAGAGATTGCAGACGCAAAAAGACCGGTCAGGCGGCCAATGCTGCGCTTTAAAGATTGTGTCAAGCGCGATATGGTTGCCTTTAATATCCCATGCAATCAATGGCAGAAATTGGCCGAAGACCGACCCATGTGGCGACGTGGTGTCCATGATGGCCAATCCAAGCACGACAATGCCTGGTTTACCTATTTGAAAAAGAAACGCTTGGGGCGCCACGAGCAGGCCTCCAACCCCCGCCCACCTGGGGGAGCATACACCTGCCGCGTGTGTGGACGAGGGATCTCCTCCCGCATATGGTTACACAGCCACGAACGCAAGTGTCGTTACCGGGATGCTGCTTAGAACATCTGACATAGATGAAAAGGCCTATTATTATTATGCATCTTTTAAAACGAGTGGAAACACTGTTATTATCATTTTATATTTTTCTACAATGTCAGAGTCTATGGGTATACCTATCTTAATAGTATACTAGCTTTTGCCCGCGACTATGTCTGCGTGGAATAATGATAATAATTGATAATAACTATCCTATTGTCATTCCCCGGGGCCTCATACCACCTCCATACCAAATTCCATCTACTTAAATCGGTTCAACAGTTAAGGTGAAGAGGTGACAGACAGATAGACAAACAGTGGACACATCACACACCGTCTCATGTGTACATAAAATCTACTAATTATTTTGATATAAAAAATGTAGGTACTTAAACCACCCGATCCCAAAAACCTTGTTGTTGAATAAAACAACTCGACGGTGATAGTTCAAAACCATTTCACTATGTGTCATAGCTGGGGCATTGCGGATTGCTTAAATTCTCGGAAATTTATTTAAGAACATGTCCTTTTAATTTAGTCGTTTAGTAAGAGCCTTGTCATTACGCATTTAGCTCGCATTGACTAGTGCGCGTGAGATGTCAAATGCGAAAAGTAATAAGAGCCTTGTCATTACGCATCTCGCTCGCACTTACTAGTACTGAGACTGAGATGTCAAATGATATCAACAATTTAAATTACAAATTGTTAAATCACAATCCTCATGGCTGTGCTCTAAATTCATCCAGCGCTCGCAACGCTTTCAATATAATTTTAATTCACTTGCCTACGAGAATAGGACGTATAATTATTGAGCTGATGTCGGACAATTGTTTTACTTTTATAGTATAAGCCTTGAACTGCTCCCCGAGCTTGTTGTGCGATATTAAGTTTTCAATTTAAATATTTAATTGAGCAATTCCCGTGGTTGCGAATACGAGATTACGAGATTGTGTACGAGAATAATACATAACGGCTATTGGTGTTCTTTCCATATGTCCACGTTTCGAACCCTACGCTTCCTTGCCATGCGACCATGTTTCAGTGAGTAGATGTGTCGGATTGATCGTTTGTTGTTTTGCGGTTTATGCTTCCTTTCTCCCATATCCTCTCGCGTCGTTTAACTTGGTCGTTTAACACGGCTTTGGCCATCTGAGCTCTTCTGACCATCTCTTGGTCGCAGTCGCCATCGTCGTTTTTTTATGTACTACTAAAAACATCCTCCGTATTATATCATTCGAGTATAAAAATATGATGTGAGAGCTTCTACTTGTATATCAAAAAGATCCATTACTTATTCGATTGACTTAGGAACTAATTTGGTTAGGTTAAGCTAAGTTGAGATTAGTTTCAACTTTCAGACGTGATCATTAATCTTGCACGGAGCTGGGGTTGCGAACGGGCACACGTTTGATTTGAACATCACTTCTAATGAGATGCATGGAGCTGGTTTATATTTATATACTTAAGGCGCGTTGCATCTGTACTCTAACAAGTGTATTTTTAAATAAAAGTACACGATACCTATTTAAGTTGGGCCTATGAAGTAAAAAGAAATGTATCACGGGATCAAACTTTCAGACCACATATGTACATCTACATATATTGTTTAATAATAAAGGAATTGTAAGAAGCATTTGGTTTGTATTTTATGGAGTAAAATCTATCAAACATCGTCGTTCTAGTTAGATGCAAACTGGAGGCCAGCGCCTGTGTCTGGAGCCCTAGTGAGGCCAAGTACAAGCTTTTGTTGGAAAAGGTCCAAAAAGCATTCCTGCGCTTCCTTTACAAGAAGTTGTATGGATATTACCCTTTCATGTACCCAACTAAGTTTTTACTTGGCATCCTAGGTTTTAACTCTGGAGGTGCGTAGAGACTGCGTGCGCTTGGTTACTGCGTGTAAGGTGCTCCACAATAAAATTAACAGCACGGAACTGCACAATATTATCAACTGTCTAGTTGTACCTCCTAACAAATCTCGACGGCGAGTATATCTGCAGCTGTGGGATGGAACAGGACCGCGCGCGACCGTCGCGCGTCGCCAGTCACCGCTGTGCGACATGCTACACTTACTGAACGGACTCCGGCGTACGGATCAACAAGTGAACATCTTCGCTGATCATTGGCCTAGGCTAACGTCCAGGTGCCTCGCCTACTGTGAGAGTGAAGTAAACGACCGTACGACAGTGTAAAAGACTGGGTAACCGATAATGTATTAAGAAAATGTGATAAAAATACCTAGACATACTTAATTACATTTTACTAATGTAGCAATTAATTAGCATAGTACTTAGCAAAGTAATTAGCATAGTAGCAAGTGTAATTGGTGTAAACCGTTCTTGTGAATATAAATATAATATCACTTTCTGAAAGCTAGGTTCGTTTTCCATCTGCACTTTGTGAATGCCACTTTTACAATAGGGCTTCGCTTAATATTTTTTCACGACCTCTGTCGCAGGCAACGCACCGCTGTGGTTTATTGCGTTTAGAACCGCCCACTGAAAGTCGGGTATTGTTAAGTCCCTTCGCAGGTTTTTTTAATACCGTAATAATTGAAAGGAGTAAAGCAGCTTGCCCGATAGTAGCACTAATGACCGCTTGGAATTCCAGTGATGTTACATCAGTGTCGCAACACTTGTTTTTCCACAGTTTTATGTAGGTACACACACTGTGTTTTATGATTAGGGGCATTATAGGGCACACTAACACTAATTGTGCTAGCATCATAGCACGCATATGAAGAAAAAGCGGGACTTAATCGTGAATAAAATCCACATACGTTAATGCGTCTCCATTGCCTATTAAGAGGAAAGGCGACGGCCGCTTCTCCATACAAACGTAGTCACCATTTTCCTATCTGAATATTTACATTATGGAAAATATTTTTACATAATTTGATGTATATTAACCACAGACTATGCGTCTAAGTTTGACATTATTTAGATTTTTTGATCACAATGATCAAAAAATTTGGTGCGTAAAACAGATTTCATACATATTTTTAAATGCTCCTAATTCTTATAACTCTTATAATAATTACAAAACCGAAAAAAATCAAACGTAAAGACATAGCTGTGCTTAATATATAAAATAAATTGTCAAAATATTTCCAATAATAATAATATCCAGAGAGGAAAATGAGGACTACGTTTGTACGGAAAGACGATTTCGCGCAGGTCCTCCACTTGCGTCTTCAACATACTGTGCGTAACTAGCATAGTGTAATTTTTGCTTGCGGACTGTACCGTGCAGTACAGTAGGTGCCGGTAAACTTCTTGAACATGTGACCTTGCGTTTAAATTCGTTTAATTCTATCATTAAATATTTGCGCGACAGAGATTGCGGGAAATACAGTACAACAGTGTAACAACAAGTGTAACTTTGAACTGTACTTCCATCTCTGTCGCGCAAATGATGATAGAGTTAAACGAACTTAAAGGCAAGGTCGCATGTTTCAGAAGTTTGCCGGCACCTGTACTACCTTTTGTACATCTATCAAAAGCCTGTCTTCCAGGATAAGTGGCTCGGAAAAGTACGGATCGGATCAGGGTTTAGTGGAGATGAAGGAAGATGGAAAACAACAGTATAAAAAGTTGTAGTAGCTAGTTATATATATATATATAATATATAAATATTACAGGACAATTTTACTCAGATCAACCTGGTCCCACAGTAAGCTCAACTCAAACTCAGGAACAAATATTTGTGATAAACACACAAATAAATGCCCATACCGGGATGCGAACCCGGGACATCCTGTTTTGTAGGCACTGTCACTACCGACTCGCTAGTTGTTATTAAGTTATTATAACATACGTAATTGAATAAAAAAATATAATATACAATATACTTATGATGCTTCTTGTTTTTTTTATGTGATAGTCAGCAAACGAGCAGACGAGCCGCCTGACGGGAAGCGGTGACCGTTGCCCATGGACATAAGCAACATCACAGGTGCCGACCCTTGAGAACCCTAAATACCCGCGCCGCTGTTTGTTTCTATACAAACCCGAATCATAAAATGATCAGACGCATTTTCATGTAAGGAGGCATCCAGAGCCTCTTCGCTGCGCACTACGCACACCTCGAATCAACCAGTTTCTTTGATCTCTGGTTAAACAAAGTCGTAAGGGATCACCAGTTCCAGTTACAATGCAATCGAACTAAAATCGAGAATGTGTGCTGTGAATAAGATAGCTGGTCTGGCTTGAGTTATTGCCACAGGACACTAAAGCCCTAAAGGGATGAGATAGGTTTCGGAAGAGGGGTAATAAGCTCTTAAAGGCGACTCCGGATAAGGCGGCTCCCTGAGCCAGAAGGCGAAAAATCTCCCTATATGATCATGTTTTTCTAAGAGGCGTTGATATTCGTAGACGTGGAAAAAATATATGTAGTTCTTGACTATATTATCTTTAATATCATAGCTTCCGATACACGAATTATGACACTTCGCTCGATACAATTAATTCCCAAAGTAACCTCTAACTCGGACTTTTAATCCAACTTTACTCGGTTATTTATTATGTGATACTATAAACAAAAAAAGAAGAAGAAACAACCTTAACTTAAATAGTAATTTCATAGCTTTCGAATTTCGATATTGTAGGGTAACGTTTTTAAAATAAATAAAAATCGACAAAATTCGATCAAAATGGACACTCGGCGCGCATGCTCTTTCCCATTCTTTCTTGCGAAATGTGACAGAGACAGCGGCAAACCGATGGAACGGCCTTCGCGTTTTATAAAAAAAAAAACATATTTTTTACACTACACGTAACAAGTAATCAGAAACAGAAAATTCCAAATAACCTGATCGAGAATAAGAGAAAGAAATAAGACATTTGGTAAAGTAGCCGAAAAGCAATCTTACGAAGCAATCAGGTATTGGAAAGTGTTTAATAGAAGTCACCTTTGCACGGTCAGCTAACGTGATATTGCCAACGCCAACTAGGGATCAAATGGAAGAATGGAACTACTCTTTGGTTAAAATGTTATCTTCGACTGCTTAACTACACCTACCTTTATTGAGAAAGTTGATATAGTATTGCTTTATTGGTTTTTTCCCTTTTAGGGTTCCGTACTGTCATGACCTTTTATCTCGAGAACGCGTGGAGGTATCGAGTTGAAATTAAAACCATATACTTACTCAGGTCTTCAGTCCCTTGAAGCTGTGAAAAAAAAATCAAACTTCTAACTTAACGTAAAGAAGATGCGGCCGTTTATGCCTCAAAAACGTATATTTCGACACTCTCAAGGGAATCTAAATTTATAGGGTACTTCCCCAACGGGGGGGTAGGTCAACACCTAGAAGTATGAAATTTGACAAGTAATATCGTCATATAAGTACTAAAATTATAGGAAAACTAAAAACTGTAAATAAAAAAAAAATGATAAATTTGTACGGAACCCTCGGTGGGCGAGTCCGACTTGCACTTGTCCGGTTTTTAATGTTTTGCACTTAATATACCTGCCTATGCCTATAATAAAATAAAAAAAGATTATAAAGGGGCCCACTGACTATCAGTCCGCCGGACGATATCGGCCTGTCAGTTAGAACAAAAATTTGACAGTTCCGAACAACTGACAGGCCGGTATCGTCCGGCGGACTGATAGTCTGTGGGCCCCTTTATTAGTATCGTACTTATTGCTCATTTTTGATTTATTGCACGAGAAGAATATTTTTTTCCCCTCACTAGCTCGGAAAGTTGTCGTTTATCCTTCAATAGAAGCGGGGAAAAACGCGTTTTATCCACTAGTGGGGAAAGTAATTTGACCTTGGATGGAGCATGACAGATAACAAAAAGTAAAACGCTCATGATAATGGTTCGTTCGATACTAAATATCATTAAATAAATGGTTTGAGAATCTAATGAAAAATACCAAATTTAGCTTTATTTAATGATTTTAAGTCATAAACCTTAAAATTCCATAAGAAACGTTTGTTTTTTATAATGATGTTAAATATAATCCTGAACGCACAAGTTGAGTCGATGCAATTTCAAAACGCATCGTTGACATTTCATACATCAGAAATGTCAACATTGTCAACAATTTTTTTACCTTTTCTCACCGACTCGCGTAAAAATACACAACTTTCAGAGTTTTCTGTTATAATATCGTAAAGAAATGAGTGATTACAGTGATGAAGATGATCTAACGCCTGTGGATGTTGCACTTTCCTCGCTATAGTGAGGTGAAAAGTTTTGTGTTACACACGGGCGCAAATGTATTTTACTTCTCGTGTTTCAATTCTACACTCGCGGGTAAAATACAACTTTGCACCCTTGTATAACAAATAACTATTATGATTGCACAAATTACAACACAAAATAAAACATTTTTATACTTACCTAAGTTAAATCCACGTTGAATCCTCTTTGAATTTATAAAATGAAATCTATAAAACGCTATTGTATTTTCATCACCCAGCAATGAGTGAGTTAAGTTGTTAGTTTCAGATAAGATAATAAGCATAGATATTTTTATCGAATTTGCAATAAGTGGATTCTCTGATAAGTGCTTTCTATTTCGCTGCTTAACTTTTATTATAAATACCGTTAGCAGACGATTAACTTAGTCGTGTCATGAATTGGCACTTTCACATCGGACTTAAGATAAGCAACTTCTTAAAAACTGTCTCAGCTAAGATTAATGAACGGAAGACCGCTGCTAGCAATTGTTTTATGTTTTAGTGGCTTGCTGGCTTGGCATTTTCTCGAAAAGTCTTCTAGAAATCATGTCGTCTCGGATATGGGTATATTTGGTATCAGTGCATTCGGGCGCCTGTAGGGCATGTCGCATGCCAAATAAATGGACATATATACATATATACGATCGAAAAACATTACCTTCCCTCTGATGCGGTCGGGTAAAAATACTATTTTATACATTTTTTTTACTGAAAACTTATTTTTACCATCAGAAGGAGGGTAATGTTTTTCGAGCGTGAGTATGTATATAATTATGTCCATTTACTTGGCACGCCCTACAGCCCAAACGGCTGGACGGTTTTGGACATATGTGGTTGAATTCGTCAGAATTGTGGTAGTGACATAGGCTATATAAATTTCGAAAATGGCGCCCGCAAATGAAAAAAAAAATTCTTATGATAGCAATATGGGTAAAAGGACCATTTCAAAAATATATGTAAACAGTCGGGTTTTTGTTTATTTTAATAATAGTTGCAGTTTAATGTAACAGAAAAATATACTGCTTTTCAACTTGATGTATTTACTACTTTTCTTATTTTTTGATATATCTGGTTAATTATTTTTAGAAATTATATAGAGGACATTTACAGATATTTGGTATAAAATTTGGAATAATCCATTCAGTTATTTTTAATTTAGAACAGATCAAAGTCAACACTGGATTGTGAAATTTTTTAACGTTTTCTAATAGTTTCTTAGATCAAGTAGTGAAAATGTTACAGTCTGTTATATATTTGTGATCTACTAACTTACAAAGCCCTTTAAGTGCTTAAAAGAAAAAAAAAGTTTGTACTACCAACTTTATGACGTCACAGCAACTTCCGAGATGACATGAACGAATAGTAACCTAAAACCTGTTCCGCCGCCCTACTGTTTAGTATATCATCATCTACTTAGTTATCAATTATCATCATTAGATGTAAACTACAATAGTTATTTGTTATACAAGGGTGCAAAGTTGTATTTTACCCGCGAGTGTTTTAACACACGAGAAGTAAAATACATTTGCACCCGTGTGTAACACAAAACTTTTCCCCTCACTATAGCGAGGAAAGTGCAACATCCACAGGCGTTAGAACATCTTCATCAACTGGAACCACTCATTTTTTTACGATATTATGAAAATGAAAATGAAAAATGATTTATTTGTGTACCAAAAATGCAGCTTATTACATAGTAGAATTAAATTTTTAAGAGTATTCTATTCTATTGTTAGACAGACTAGGAATAGTGTCCTGAGCCCTAAACTAGGTAAACCTGTCTTATAGGGATCAGGGAACAAACCACCCATTATAACAAAAAACTCTGGAAATTCTGTACTTTTACGTGAGAAGTTATTTAGTAAAATTTTTGTTGACAATGTTGACATTTCTGACGTATGAAATGTCAATGATGCGTTTTGAAATTGCATCGACTTAACTTGTGCGTTCAGAATTATATTTAACATAATTATTAAAAAACAAACGTTTATTATGGAATTTTAAGGTTTATGACTTAAAATCATTAAATAAGGCTAAATCTGGTATTTTTTATTAGATTCTCAAACCATTTATTTAATGATAATTAACATCGAACGAACCATTATTATGAGCGTTTTACGTTTTGTTATCTGTCAAGCTACTTAAACACGCTCCATCCAAGGTCAAATTACTTTCCCCACTAGTGGATAAAATGCGTTTTTCCCCGCTTGTTTTAAAGGATAAAAGACGGCTTTCCGAGCAAGTGAGGGGAAAAACAATTTCCAGTCAAACATAACTACTTATTGTTTAACAGGACTGTATGTAGGTATAACTACCTCGTTAATAAAAACTTTTAATTGCATATACCTACCTGAAAAATAAAATCTACTCGTGGACTAATTTAGAGGAACGCAAATAAAAGGTTTAATTACTGGATTACAGCACCTAAAGTAATTTCAAAATTAGTAATTAAACTTTTTTTGCGTGCCTCTATCCATAAGGGTACTTACCTTTATATAGGTAACAAACCAACAGACGGACTCACGCCTACTACTATTAACGAAGAACAACGCAAAGAATACTTAACAATTTTCTACTCGTGCCAGTAGTTCTAGACTTCTCTGTAAAAAGTTCCCCGATGCGCTGCCTGGTGAAATATTCAACTTGTTAGAAACTGCCCGTGGAGGCTGCTAATGAAAAGAAACCACCTAAAAGAAATCATGAATATTGAAATAAAATGTGTGGGTATTACTCCACCGCTACGGGGTGAAGTTGCGGGCTATTATAATAATATTCTGTGCTTGGTCAGCGTAGGTATTGCAGTCTACATTTTTATAAGTAGTTAAGCTGGTAAAAATGGGTCACGATATTTTATTCAACATGCATATGATGCATGTATTTAGTTTAATGCTGTGTTCCTGGTGGAGAAAGGTCTTAAGCATAGGCAGTGTTGGCTACCCTGCCACTGTTGTTGGATCCCTTGATCTAATTAAGATCTACAGCGAATCCTTTTAAAAATTACATTAAATATGTATGAATCCTTAAAAACGCTAGCAACGTGCAATGACTGCTATCTACAATTGATATTTTAATTCGGCTTGATTGACAATTACGAGTGTTCCTTTCACATCACACTATAATTATCCTACGAGTAGGCCGATAAATTCTTAGATAGATAGTGGTGTTATTTAAGTAACAGATGACCAGATGAGAAACTTCAGCACGAATATTCACCGAGCCTACATTGCCGCGTGGAACGCTCGAAGGGCGACAAACTTTGACAGGGCTACCCTTTTTATTCTCAAGTTACCTATGTGATTGAACTCATTGGTATTCTTCCCGGGTGCCCCAGTTTTATACCTAATAAAAGACACGTAGCTTCAGAAACACAGGATATTTTTACCTACGTCATTTTAGACTAGACGAAGCCATTTGTTTCATGTCTACTTTGATTTTATTTTAGAAATATAAATATATTCGTTTAAACCTTTAACAAAAAAAATAATAGTTATACATATAAATATTAACGAAGAATGCCCAATAATTCATCCAGTAAATAAAATGAGAGCTCGTTAATGAATGTTGTTTTTCGTAATGTTTGTCGTTTACAAGCACAGTGATTAATTTGGAACGTGCAAACAACTCGACGGCACATGAAAACAAAATCGGACAAACGATCTACATATTAAATCCTTAAGGTCGAGGTTATTCTCCATCGGCCATTTTTCTTAAGTAAAAGATTAGAGGTGAGTTTGCGATATAAAAATATATTATAAGGTTATTCGTTTTAGCTACAATATTAATTTTGATGAACTTTTTATCATTTGGAATTTGGTAATTTATCAAAGTTAGCATAACAAGGCTCAATTAATTTATTTCATTTAAAATATTAGTTAAAATTAAGGAATTTATTTTGAGCAATTAAGACTAAATTAAATTAACTCAAGGTCTTATCGACTATTAAATAAGTATAGGCAATACAAAAAAATTTGACTGTATGGATACGATCCACAAATCCTGATGAGTAACTAGTCTTAGTCAGGTGCCGTAAGTACTCAAATCATGCAAATCATGATGAACTACTGAAATTCAGGCACGAAAGCAAGTTTTATAATTGAGTTGTGTAATATTTATATTCATGATGTGTTATCATAATATACCGTCTTTGAACTCAAAGGGTCAAATGCGTACGTAACCACTACATGAGGTGAAATTTTAAATAGTGCTCATATATTTTTAGTTTTTATAAAGGGATTTTTGGTTTTACTTACTTAATATTGTGTGGTCTTGGTGATTTAAGTATTTATCCGTTTATAGCTGACTCCAATAAAAAAAAAAGCTATTCATTGAGAACCTTTTTTAGGGTTCTGTACCTAAAGGGTAAAAACGGGACTCTATTACTAAGACTTCTCTGACGAACCGTGATAACTAGACAGTTAAAAATTTTCACAGATGATGTATTTCTGTTGCCGCTAAAACAAAAAATAGGTACTAAAAACCAGCCAAGCTCGAGTCGGACTCGCGCACGAAGGGTTCCGTACCTTTACGCGAAAGACGGCAAAAAATCACGTTTGTTGTATGGGAGCCCCACAAATATTTATTTTATTCTGTTTTTAGTATTTGTTGTTATAGCGGCAAAAGAAATGCATTATCTGTAAAAATTTGAATTGTCTAGCTATCACGACAGACAGACAGACAGACAGCGAAGTCTTAGTAATAGGGTCCCGTTTTTATTCTTTGGGTAGGGAACCCTAGTTCGGTGGGCGAGTCCGACTCGCACTTGTCCGGTTTTTTTTCTTTGAATGGACACATTCCGAACGACCGAAACGTCGTTGTAAAAGTTCTCCTTCGAGCATACTTGTGCTTGCGAGAAATTTTCCGCCTGACTCCCACACATTCATGCAGAAATAGAATTACTGGAGCTATATAAAATTTACTACCTAGATTCTAGGTAAAATTTGTTGTAATGTTTGTTGAAATTGTTATAAATCTGTAAATTAATAAAATAAAAATTCTAGACTTCTTTTGTTTCTTTTCGGAAATGACAATTATTTGAACCCTAATCATCATACGAAATCGACAGCGACATAGCCTCATCAACGCTGCAGCAGTTACTCTGCGAATGTAACCTTAACTAATGTCAAAATTTCTGCTTTACTGGCTACTGTATAAATAAAACGCTACGTGCGTAACAGTTACACCAAGACTCCGTGATGAGTTATGAAAAATATTTACTAAAGTTTTGCCATTACCAGTGCAAAGAGAAAACAAATTCTCTACTTGCGGCATCAGGATCAACTAAACAGATTAAGACAAAATACCCTAGTTTGGTGGAATAAGGGGCAGATTTAGTGGAGCCATAAAATCAATGCGCGGCATCGACTCGCCCATCGTTCGACCCTTCCTCGCCCGATTCCATGGGAATAGGCACATGAACATAAGACGCCGTATCAATTTCCTAACTTACTAAGGCAACCCATAAACGTAAGCTGCAAAGTAAACTAACCTATTCAGTGTTTGTTTCACTGTGACTGGCATAGAATTTTAGATCGGTTAGGTGTTAGGTTAGGTAACTAAACGCCATTTCACCACGACACACCATCGCCACGCCCCATTCACTAACCCGGGGTTAACCGGTTAAACCTGGAGTTACCATGGTTAGCAGTACAATTTGACACTGGGTGAACGATTTAATCGGTTAACCCCGGGTTAGTGGGATGGTGCAAGTGGCGCTTAGAAGGAAAATACGAGTAGAATAGAAAATATAGGAATAGAGGGAATATCGTCTAAAGTTATAGTACTAATTTTTGAATGAATAAGAGAAAGTAATTTAAATTCCGATGTCCAAGTAGGTCCTGAGTTCCATCTTAAAAGTCCATTTACCTACCTACGTTTTTATACACTGGCAAATTCACATTGATCCGAATTCGTGTCATTTACCACTCACATCCCCTCGTCCCCAAGAGAGATTTCCTTGTTTCTCGAGTCTGTAATTCGAACACAGATATCTAATTGTGTATGCAGCACTGCAAACCGAGTCAAATGTTTGAAATAGGTAATCAGTCTTCGTCAAACTAATGGCAGAGAATTACCCGAACATCCAAACTTCTTAATACGATACTTGAAACTTGTACAAGGAAGATATCCTTGTTCTGTTAATTCCTTAATAATTTATTGACGAATATAATAATACATTTGAATTCTAATACTTAATAGTTTATGAGCAAAATACGTTTTATCTACTTGAAAGTTTGCCTTATATTCTACGTGAACTAGCTACTGAGTAACAAATGTATTTGCATTTGGCGTCATATTCATCATAAGCCAAGCAAGTCGCTCCACGAAATAAGTATTAGAATGAAAGCATGCCAATTTAAATTTCACGCAACATGCTCAGATTCCAGGGACACGATTTTCCTTTCTGCGAGCGTCATACAAATGCGCGTAAAAGGCAAGTACATAGTCAAGTTGCTTATACACTTTTACAGCCAAAAGATCGGGAAAATAAAGTTCTTTTATTGCCGCCAGTTTTACAACCCTGGTAATAGGTAAATTCCACGAACTCCGAGAAATTCCTGACGTTGACGCAAAGTGTGCCCTTTTGTAGCCTTTTCACTGTATAAAAACTACCGTTTCCATTAGGTACAGTAAATATTTTTTTATAAATATACCGTTTCTAAATTCCATATAATAAAATGACGGTTCGAATGTCCCCATTTAAACCATAGCCTCCGCACCCCAAGATCCTGCAGTTTCTACCGTAGGTAACTGGCAGTATTTCGTATGCTTCCAAGATATATTATTTTTAGTTAATTTGTGTAAATTATCACTTTGTCTAAGTTGAGTAGATATTATACATAATGGTTGGATAGTAGGTATATATATATACAATAATATCCGGATTTATTCCTTTACTGTAACATATAAGTAAACGTACATATTGACAAGTTCATAGAAATTAACAAATAATTAAAAAGTAACTGAGGCGTATTCTAGTTGTAACAGTTTATGTTTATGAATCATAGCTTATTAGATCATATCCATAACAAAACAAATTCATAAACTGTTATTTCAAGTAGAATACGTATAGCTAGTTTTTAGGGTTCCGTACCCAAGGCGTAAAAACGGAACCCTATTACTATTAAGACTGCTGTCTATCTGTCTGTCCGTCTGTCACCAGGCTGTATCTCACGAACCGTGATAGCTACAGTGAAAATTTTCACAGATGATGTATTTCTGTTGCCTCTATAACAACAAATACTAAAAACGAAATAAAATAAATATTTAAGTGGGGGCTCCCATACAACGCCGTTTTTTGCGTAATGGTATGGAAACCTTCGTGCGCGTGTCCGACTCGCACTTGGCCGGTTTTTTGTATATCATAAGTAAGTTAAGTAGGTACCTAAATAATTTAACAAACAATGATAGTAATATTCAAAAATAAGCGTGACAAAGCAATTTTCGTGTCGTTTAAATGCACGAACGACTATATGATAAACACGGGGCGCCGGCCGGCCAGCCGCCTTGTATGTACTATGTACCTTAATACTAATATATAGATAACACGCTAGTGTCGCGTCATCCGTGACTCCGAACGCTCGGCTGTCAGTTTTGTTAAAAGTGTACAATTTACGAAGCAAAATGGCTCTTTCCTTGCAAGATGCCGAAGTACAGTCGTACATTGTGTATTCCGCCATATTGGCGTTAAAGTTGTTAGCGCTTTCTACGATGACCGGTATGAAGAGGTTCTCTAGGAAGGCGTTCGCGAACCCAGAGGACGCGGCCTCGGGAAAAGGGAAGGTGAATCTGAACGATCCAGAGGTTGAGCGCGTACGGCGGGCGCACCTGAACGATTTGGAGAACATCCCTGCGTTCTGGCTGTTGGGCGCGCTGTACGTGACGACCGGCCCCGTGGCCGCCTGGGCTACGCTGCTGTTTCGCGTGTACACCATCAGCCGTTTCATCCACACCTTCGTCTACGCTGTCGTGCCTCTGCCCCAGCCTTCTCGCGCCATCGCTTACTTTATACCTTACCTTATCAAATGGTACATGGGGATCCAAGTGATTCTGCACTACGCTACAGCTCTTTAAATGTGTGGATAAATTGAAAATATAAGACTGTAACGTTGTTTATGTTTTTTTTTAAGGGCTCCTTACCTCAAAAGGAAAAACGGAACCCTTATAAGATCAATAGTGCGTCGGTCTGTCTGTCCCTCTGTCGCAGCCTATTTTCTCCGAAACTACTGGACCAATTAAGTTGAAATTTGGTACACATATGTAAGTTTGTGACCCAAAGACGGACAAATGTAACGTAAACAAATGAATTTTAAACACGGGGCCCAATGTTGGGGAGTAAATGACAAAATTAAAAAATAAACTTGTTAATATCGTGTTACATATCAAATGAAAGAGCTCATTGCGAAAATAAACAGTTTAGAAGTTATTTAAGAAAATAGGCAAATAATTACCATTCCCCCCTTTATCTCCGAAACCTATTAGAAATGTGCAGTCACGCGTGAGTTGGACTTAATTACTTAGTTTTTGATCCGACCCCTACGGGTTTTTAAAGACATTTCACTCACGTTCCACACAAAAAAATACATCGTTAAAAATTGTGTAATGTACGAAACTCTTGGAACGCGAGTCCGACTCGCACTTGGCCGGTTTAAAAAAAAACATTGCCTACCTCTCTAACCTTTTACGGTATGATATTATTTCGAATTTTACCCAAAGTCCTAACCTGTTATCACACCAACATAATGCAGATTAAACTTACTTACACGATGGCTATCATTTTTTTAAATAAATTACTAACCTACCTAATTAATTATCTGTGAAAAATAGACGCACAATAAAATATAAATACTTATCGAATTTCTTATCTGACAGTGTCAAAGCTGACATATACGCTAACGTCTACATAATTTACTTTCTATATACATCTCGCTCGCACTAATATGCGAGTGCGAGCGAGATGCAAAGAAAGTAAGTTACGTTGTATGGAAAAATCGGTTAATAAACGAATATTCACCGAATTTTCATACAAATAAAAACCGGCTTTTATTCTCGATAGCGTTTATGTCAGTGCCAAGCTGGTGGTTACACTTAACACTTAGCAGCATATTTTATAAATAAATGACTGCCTACTTGGCATCCAACAATGATTACTTAGCTAATGATTGCTCGCAAAATATGTAAAGGCACTTCTCAAAGGCGATAAGTAAGAGAAGTTAGCAACAGGCCAGTACGCCACTTTTGATGAAATAATGTAATACCTATTTAATTTTAACTAACTAAATAATAAATAGGTAAATAATAATATGCAGTGTCATGCCAGCTCAGATCAATGACCTTTCATTAATAACAGACGCGTGACGTTAATAGTTGACAAAACTAAAATGCAGGCAATATTTAGGAGATGATTTTGACAATCTTGACACATTGGCGTTAGCCGTACGACACTCAATATAGGTTCCGGAACCTATATTTGATGGCTCACGATCGAACGCCTGGTGCCATATCTACCTCCCTTTACTATTCAGATAACATGTGGATAAGTAACTTTTTGAATAAGAATTAGGAGTACAAGTAAGTACATTTGTACTTACATAGTTATACCTAGTCACATTTTTATGCTTTATAAGAATTGTAAGTACATAATTTTCATTCTTACATCGTTTCATCTTACTCGTAGATGCTTTGCATTCTGACTGTCAGTAACTAACAGGCAAATTCGAACAGTGCACCTGACATTAAAACGATATCTGAATATGTCAGTTAGTTATCAATATCATTGCCATTGTCATTCGCGCGTGCGTCTCGCTCGCGCTAATATATTTACCTATGGACAAGTCTGAGCGAAATGAACGCGCGAAAGATAACTGACATCATTCAGTTATCGTTTTGATGTCAGGTGCACGTTCGAATTGGCCTGAAACTTCTTTGCAAATGAAATAGACAGCTAAACCGGCTTGAATAATATTGTGCAATTCACTAGTGGTTCGACCGTCGCATTGAGCGCACCGTTGTTTGTATCGTTCATTGACTCCTTCTAATTCACGTTCATCATAATGGCGCTTTCCTTGCAAGATCCCGCAGTGCGATCGTACATTTTGTATTCAGCGATATTGGCATTGAAGTTAATAGCACTGTCTACACTGACCGGTATGAAGAGGATTACAAGGAAGGTGTTCGCGAACCCAGAGGACGCGGCCGCGTTAAAGGGGAAGGTGAATTTAAACGATCCAGAGGTTGAGCGCGTACGGCGGGCGCACTTGAACGATTTGGAGAACATCCCGGCGTTCTGGCTGTTGGGCGCGCTGTACGTGACGACAAGCCCTGTTGCCGCCTGGGCTACGCTGCTATTCCGCGTGTACACAATCAGCCGCTTGATACATACTTTTGTATACGCTGTAGTGCCCATGCCTCAGCCTGCTCGCGGCATTGCCTTCGGTATCCCTTACTTTATCAAATGGTACATGGGGATTCAAGTGATTCTGCACTACGCTGCCGCCCTTTAAATTTCGGCAGAATTTACTGTAATAAATTGTTGAGTTGAAACTGGTTTCTCATTATAATATTACTTTGTGTATAATAAGTGTTTTTAATTTCGCTTTAAACCTTGACCTCTTGCTCCGTTGTCGTGTTACGCTGCGTCTTATCATAGAGTAACTTATACTAGAGCGGTACTGTCATAGTAAATTTTGTAACCCCAGTAAATTCACTGCCATCTGTCGACATACTTTAAAACTAAAAATGAAGATTTATAAAAATACGATAGAATGTAAACTGAAATAAATATCATATACGAAGGAAAAAATGACCAAAGCCTCCAGTGTCCAGAGCTGGAAACGAACCAGCGTACCCCGTTTACCGGTTCTTAGAGTACGATAGAATGTATTTAAATATAGATAAATGATGTTTTTTATTTGCATTAATTATTTTTATGATTTTGACCCATGTTCTTTCACTGATATGCGTTAAAATTGTTAAATAACAAAAGAAACCGTCAACGCCATCTATACGACTGTAGGCCAAAACTAGTAGCGCCCTCTGAACGAGAAACAAATTTTCTTGATTTTCGAGGCACGTTTTTTCCTTAGACTGTATCCATCTATTACGGAGTTATATCTATCTTTGGTCTTATGTAAGCGAACAACTCGCGAACGCGAAGCGGCGCGGCATGGCGGGCCCAGGGCGTTGGCGTTCGCAACGAGATCGCCCACGTAGGACACTTCTATAGGTATCAAAGGATTGATTCACCCCTCGCCGCGCCGCTTCGCGTTCGCGTGTTGTTCACCTACGTAGTACGCTGCGTTATACTGTGCGATTAACTTGACAGATGGATTTTATATTGTTTATTTCAACGTTGATGATTTTAAGGTCAACAGACTCAACAGTCAAGGAATTTAATTAATGTACCTTGTCAAAGTGAAAATCATCATGAAATGCCGCTAAAAATCTCATTCAAAATTCAAAAATATCCATTTTTTTTCTGTAATTAGGCCTTACGGGATCTTTTACAATATGATAGTGACATGAAGAATAAATAACAAAATTTATAAATACAACAGCTAATAAACTGGGTAAACATTACCTATACAATAAAATCATATACCTTTGAAAGAGCAATTCTTGTATAGGTATACCTATTTCGAGGATCTCGGAAACGGCTCTAACGATTTCGATAAAATTTGCTATATGGGGGTTTTCGGGGGCGAAAAATCGATCTAGCTTGGTCTTATCTTTGGGAAAACACGCTTTTTTGACTTTTTATATGTTTTCCGAGCAAAGCTCAGTCTCCCAGATATTATTCATAAATTCAATAATTTTATTACTACACTAAAGAGATGTCACTTCACACACGCCATCGCTGTTTAATGGCAGTTAAAAGATTCCATAATTCCTATTTAAAACACCAAACGAATTCAAGTAATCAAAATACATAAGTAAAAAAAATAAACGAAAAAAGATGCGAGCACAGGTACTTGAGTTCATACCGCGAAATTTTTGAACGGCTCCTCAACATTATCTAACTCGCTCCTTGTCGAGTTTTTCTTTTTCTGAATTCGAAGTGATACCATGATTTGTTTTTAGATTTCCCTAAAAGCAAAGCTTCTAAAAAGGTGAGATTGAAGGTCAACATCCGACAAATAGGTACAAGCATGCGATATCCACAATACAGAGCCGCTCAAGCAGAAGGGGTTCAGGAGATGAAGTTTCGAGGACCGTCACCGCGGCGCGGCGTTTCGTTTTGTGAGCCAGTCAACTGGAAGCGGGTACGACAACGGAAAAATACTTCAACCCGTGCATTATTAGTATCGTAAAATGTTTTAGGGTATAATATACGAGCAACTGACAAAAATGAGTCGTCGTCGAAACTATTATGTATACTTATAAATATGATTTTCTGGCATAATCGTATATAATTTAATAAAATAAGGTTTACACGTGACACGTGAAGGTACTCAGTCTGTGTACGCCAACAGCCGATCTGAAGCTATGCTGTACTATGAATACTGTGTGTATGCTATGAAATAGTACTTACCTATTTCACATCGAGAAATTTTGTAGCTTGCTAATTAATTTTTTATTCATACTTAGATAAAAAGGTGTCTAATAAGGTGCAAACGTGTCATGTACGGTCACAGTCATAGAAAAATAAAACAAGTACATGAGTGAGTAGTTACTTTGACACAAAATTTACATTGCAATAAAATGTGACGTTTTCAACCAAAAGGTACCACATTGTCGCTTGTTGATAAGGTTGATTTCTAATTGAAGCTATATGAAAATAACGCCTTACTGACAAGCGACAATAAGTACCCTTTTGGTTGAAAATGGCACAAATAGACATATTTAAACAAAGACAATGAAATATGCGTGAATGTTAGTGTATTTCATTAAAAGAACGCAGTCAGCGTTCTACATCTACATACATACTACACATTATACCTAATAAACAAAGAGGTTGATAAAAAAAAGTTTGCCTCGAACGTTAGCAACAAATAATTTCCCATCTTTTAGGTTTAGTTTAAAGGAAAGAGGAAACGGAAACAATTGAAATACCGGAGGACTTACGAAAATAAATTAAATTATCTCGAATTGAAATAAACCTGGCTTTTGCCGCCATTTATTTGTTGACTAGCTATGCCAACAATTTGCTACCTTACGACACATTTTAGACGATAACAAAATTTAATCTTAACGGTCAAAGTTATTTTAAGTCTTAAGTAAATACAAATCTCTTAATTCCCGTGGAGTTTAAATCTCTAATCTCCCTGGACAAAATTCTGTTCAAACAACTTCCGTTAAGTAGGAACTTAGTTAAGGAGACAAGGTCAACTCTAGAAAGGGTTTACTTTGTGACTTCTCCCACTGTCACTTTAAATGTACATAGGTAATCTTTTTTCACACGTACTTAGATAACTTTTTTCTTTGGAATTAAGAGGGAGCTAATGCAAATTTGTTGTTTTTATATTACATTATTACACGTTTTAGTCGTTTAGGCGTTTTGGCATCCTTAGCTGTAAGTTTATGCATGTCACTGAAATAAAAAATATAATAAATAAATACTTAAAGGCAAATGCAATGAAAAAATTCACACGGCAACTAGACTATATTTGGAAGGACAAACTTCACACAAAACCGTAAAAAAAATTGTTTATTTAGACATAGTATATCCATGAAATAAAACTATGAAAACGGATTATATCGCGTATATTGAATTTATAACACATCCCGACGTGTCGAACCCTTTACAGCGTTCGTGGTCAACAGGTGACTGAGACACACACACACATACATACACATAGTATACATACACATACATACATACACATACATACATACACACACATGACATACACACATACATATAGTATGTCCATAAAAAAAGGTTAGAGTTGGCCCGATGGATAAAAAAAAACACGAAAACATGTCTAAGTTTCATTTATTTTCACATGTAACCTATCTATCGATACCTTGCATGCTGTACCTGACCCTATCTTCTCTAAAACTACTCTAATAAAACTTGACCAGAATTGTTTGTAAATTAAGAAAAATAGATAAATTTGGCTATGTGATCGTCTAGTCTAGTGCTAATAATACGATGCGAACCTTAGTATTAGGCACCCATCGTTTTTTATGTGCAGACTGATTAGATTTGGATTTGAAATACTATCCGTAAATATCCTATATAATTGTAAATATTGCTACTGTATTTTTTATAACACTATTGTATGATAAATAAATAGTCAATCGTATTTTTTAGAATGTATCTCCTAGCGGGCCCTACCCTGACCAGTCACCGTGAACGTAAGCCCTTTTTGTTCGTAATTTAAATTTTATATTTTCCTTTTATATGTATCCCTTCGCTAACGTAGCTAAAGAAAAATAATTATATTTATGTAATGCAAAATAGTACGTACAAACTTACTTTATCTACTAGAGTTTTGAATGATTCACGGTTAGTTTCACTAGACTTATATTGACCGGGATATAGAGCACACGCTCTGTGTGACTCGCTACATCTAAACCAGGAGCTGAATCATGTTCAGAGTGGCCTGAGGATGAATGGCTACAGAGTTAACATTGACAAGCGGGACACAAAAACCAAGCGCCTCACTCATCGCGTTGAGAGACAGCCAGCGTTTATGCCGTACGTCAAGGGTGTGACAGACAAGATATCAAAAATACTAAATAACTACTCTGTAAAAACTATCTTCACTCCACACAAGAAAATTGCACAATTTCTGCGGTCGCCTAAAGACAATTTTCCCCTGGAAAAACCTGGTGTATACAAAGTTGAGTGCAGCTGTGGTAGTTCGTACATTGGGCAGACCAAACGCACTATTGCCTGCAGAATTAAAGAACACATTGCTGCGGTCAAGAACAATGACGTTCGCAAGTCAGCTATTGCTCAGCATCTCCTTGAATCGGGTACAAATCACTGGATCGAGTTGCATAGTCCCAAGGTCATTTCGACAGAACGCCACTATATACCAAAATTGGTAAGAGAAGCCGTTGAAATTCACAAATACAAAAATTTCAATCGTGACGATGGGTTTAAACTGTCAAATGTATGGAATCCTGTGATTTGTTTGTGTAAAAAACCAGTGATATCCGAATCAAACAAGCGTAGTGACACCGTGAGTGTAGTGTGTTTGGACAGACCAACGAGTGTGAACGCGATCGGACCAACAAGTGTGAATGCGACCGTTGGTAACGTTGAAAGTGAACGCAGCCGACGCGCAAGAATGAGGGTAGACAGAGCGCTGTCTACACAACTTTGACACCCACCCGCTATCTTCAGTCACCCGTGAACATGATGCATGTAACTGCGTCGAAATATCGGGAGCTCACAAATAATACAAAAGGTAATCACGGTCTATATCCCGGTCAATATAAGTTTACTTTATCTACTGTCACGCCCGGATGTAGACGGGTCTATAGGCTAAATAATAACCATTTTATTTTATTTTTAATAGGTCCTAAGCACTATGTAATATTTACGTTACCAGCGTTACGTAATTTTAAACGAGAAGAAACGCCATAAAACATCTTAATATACTTCTAATGTATGGAATACTGAAACAAGCGACGTCTATTAAATATACCTTTACTCCAGTTATAGAAAAGTTCATTTGTCACGAAGGGTTCCGTAGCATTATCTATTGTCTTTAGTATTTGTTGTTATAAATAGCGGCAATAGAAATACATCATCTGTGAAAATTTCAACTGTCTAGCTATCACGGTTCTTGAGATACAAGCCTGGTGACAGACAGACAGACGGACAGTGGAGTCTTAGTAATAGGGTCCCGTTTTTACCCTTTGGGTACGGAACCCTAAAAATGACAATAGATAGTCGTTGGAAGATCAATGAACAACGGTAAGTTTTGAAATGTATTGAATTTACTGATTAAAACTAACACAATTTTCACTCATAATTTTAAAACTAACACGGGACTTAATCGCGTTCAAATTTACGTTTATTTATGGCCTGACGTTTCGAACGTGACGTTACGTTCGTGGTCACAGGCAGACTCTATTTGAATTTTCAAAATATCGAATGTTAACATTATTTGAGCGGATACCTTTAGATTTGAATGATGATTGAAGTTATACATTTCATTGATTTAGTTTAACAATATACAATTTTAATACAATTAATTAAAATATTATTATGTTCCATGAAAATTATATTAGGAAAATGAAGTTAGACATTAATCATAATTTTATTGGGGTCAGCGCAGCGTGTTTTTTAGGGTTCCGTACCCAAAGGGTAAAAACGGGACCCTAGCTATTACTAAGACTCCGCTGTCCGTCTGTCCGTCTGTCTGCCCGTCTGTCCGTCTGTCACCAGGCTGTATCTCATGAACCGTGATAGCTAGACAGTTGAAATTTTCACAGATGGTGTATTTCTGTTGCCGCTATAACAACAAATACTAAAAACAGAATAAAATGAATATTTAAGGGGGGCTCCCATACAACAAACGTGATTTGTTTGACGTGTTTTTGCGTAATGGTACGGAACCCTTCGTGCGCGAGTACGACTCGCACTTGGCCGGTTTTTTCCTCCATGCCTCTCTGTCGTTCATCATCTCATCCTTCACCTGCTTTCTTTTCATATTATCATCTCTCAACATTTAAAGACAGTATTAGTCTAATTATAACGAAGGAGCCTTAAAAATAAGTTCACCGTCATTCTGTTTATTTTCAGGTTGTTGCTTATGTGTATTTAATAATTTTCATTAAATCGTAATTTGAATCTTAGATATTTTATTTCAGTATGTTACTGTTGTTATAACTGTCGAAGCGGATGTATGTCAATTTTCTTAATACTGATAAACTGAAGAAACCCAGCTATCACAAGACGAACTCGAATACTAAACAAATTCACGTGATATACCTATACGAGTACCTACACCTGTCGCCCACGCGTTATGCCACCCACCTGCTATGTCTGTTCTATTCTGTGTGTGTTGCAATAGGTACTTGCATTGCAATCTTGATGTCGCGAATATCGCGAATCGGCTAATAGCTGCCAACGTCATGGAGTAGATGGCGCTCGTAGTCACGTTTAAGTGAAATAACCGCTTCTAGGTTGTTGTGATTTTTAAGGGTAAAACAAGAGGGTATACGCGCGAACGACAGTAAGAAAAGGAGGTTGTGTGCGAACAAAGCTACGGCAAGAGTGATATTTGCTTTAGGATCTATTCAAGGAGTTTCTAATGGTGTTATTAGAATAATGAGGTGTCTATTGTAGATTGTGACTAACATTCATTGTGATATCAGTATTCAGAGTGTCAACAGTGATCCGAGGGAATTGTTCATGGCTAATGTAAGTGAAGTTCAATCATAATTATACGAAGGGTTTCGTCCCAAGATATTAGTAATTTAGAATTATAGAACACATTGTATTTACGAGAAAGTGTAACCACTCATCATATGAACTTAAGGTAAACTTAGTGTGCGGAAAGGGGTCGCTATAAGGGGAGGTTGGAGGCGACTATGAAGCCCAAGTAACCAGATGGATAATCAGGTTTAACTCATGTTATACGTAGGTAACAAAGTAGGACACCAGCAATGAATTATCGTCATCTCACTAACGTCCAGGCCTCGTATAGGTATGCAGTATGTTTACATATCGTTTTTCCAGTATCAGTAAAGGCATCAGCTCATTCAGTAAAGGCATCAGCTCATTCGATAGGTTAATAAGTATAGTGAGCTTGACGACATGGTGGAGCATGCTGGGAATTTTTATGCACTCACTGTTATCATCATCAAATGTAACGTATGTTTCTCTCTAACAGATGAAAAGTCAATTTTCTTACGCATGCACAGTCAACAATACTATTAGCTTAGCACCTTTGCATACAAATTTCTATGCAGGGGGTAGTTTTTCTCTGCAGCTGACTGTAGAATTAAAGTGCGTAATTTTTTGGCTTGTTCAGTTCAATTTAATGTTTTATTTCAGGCATGAAGCCCATAATATTTATGTAATCCTTTTCTTGCAAAAAGGCGTTAAGCAGGCGATAATGTTAGTAGTTAACCGGAACACATAGGCAATTAAGTACCTACATTTTATTAAACATTCTTGCTCTTTGATCTTTGGTATACAAGAGATTGCAAATGTCAGTAGGTATAAAAAAATATAGTTTTTAAAAAAGTAAGTACCTAACAAAATACAAACACTTTCTTGGTATATTATTTAAATGCAAAATACAGTGAAACCTGGAAAACTGAGATTTCAAGGGATCTGCGAATTAGTCTCACTTTAACAGGTATTCCACTTACACAGTTTTCTCAGATATCCAGGTTGAAGAAAAAAATGTGTCTCATTTAAAGATGGTCTCAAAAATACAGGTTGGTTCAGTAATACCTGGAGGTGAGATAATTAAATGAAACAACCGTTTTTTGTAAATATTAAACAAACAGATGTAATCTTTAGATATAGGTAATCACAAAAAGGTAACAAATCAACAAAAATAATCAAGTTTCCGTTTGTTGTACACAGAAGCGAATCACTCAAAGAAATCTGTCATTTTAGTTTGTCTTTGGGAACCATCAGCACTAAGATGTTTTCAATGCAATAAATTATATCAAATATATACTTATTTCATCGCGTGGCTAGCCACTCAAAATCGGATATTGACTGTTGTATTTCACGTATTGATGAAGGCTTAAGGCTTCGTTTCGGCATATTACAAATATGTACTCATCTCATTATGCACAATAAGCCAAAGTCCGAAATTTGCGAGTAGACTGAGAACGAAACGGAAATTTATTTTCGTCCTACATAAGTCTCAGTAAAAGAGGTTAAAACCACTCACTGTCTCAGTTATAGAGGTAATTTTGACGAAAAAATCGACAGGACCGCCCAGGTCCCACTTATTCCGGTTTCACGTAGTTTCAAAAATTCTATTTGAAATACAAAATACTAAAATGCTATCTTTAATCTTTGAAAACAATATTAATCAATCAGTTCTATAGAGTGCAAATTTGAAGTTGATTCCTCGTGGTAAGCAGTAGGATAGAATTTCAAGTTATGGTTTTGAAGTTATAAACTTTTAAAAGCATTAATTTATATTTTTAACGTTTTACAGCCAGTATTTGTTACTGGTTGATTTGATAAAAATGTTTGTTTCACCAGGGCAGCAGTTTGTTCTTAACTCACGTGCCTTGAAACCCTAGCAGCGCTCAGGATTCCACTTATTCAACCACTTGTTACGCTCGTGGTCATGTGCGACATTATTATGCAGATTCAACATTTCTATGTTATAAGAATGAGAGTGGCAAAGATTGTCACATCAGAAAAGATCATCTACATACCTACTAAAAGGTATCAGGAAGCATTCGTAATTAGACATGGTGAACGACCCTGTTATGGGCGTGGCATCAGGTTTGGTATGTTTACCATGAATCCTGTAAGACAGGTGTACATCATCAGTTTTTAAGCAATAACTTGGTAATATTTCACCTTCAACACGAGCCATGGAACAGCTCAAATCTCACATTTCATTATGTTGAAACCAGTTACTATTAAAGCAGTAGAAACTTTACACTTAATCAGCAATAATTCAATATAAACGGAAATATCAAAGAAAAAGTGAAGAAGCCCTCCAATGGCAATATTTGATAAAAGCAACTTGATTTTTCCCAAAGTTGTGAATAATCAAATTTTTCTCATATGATTGGCACCGCGCGTTACCATACCTGCTCATATTACCTAACAAATTTAAGTTGAAAAGGAAGAAATTTAGGTGTTTATTATGGTCATGTTCACACGAACATGGTTTAATTTTCATATTTATGATTGATTATGTAATTGACAAGTTTCTTTGCTTGTTTAGATTTCTTTGACAAAATCCTGCACTAAATGTTTATCATTTACGACTTTTGAATTAAAATTTGCTGGTCGATTTGTGAACCAGCATGAATCCTTTCAAACAGCGACTTTATCACCTGAGCTACAAGATTCAAATTATGCAGTTGATCAACAATTTAACCTTACTAATTACATCTGTTTAGAAATAGGGTTCCTAGTGACAATTATGACTTCTATGACCTTGCAACTTTATTTGTGACGTTGCAGGAATTAAGATCTTCATATTAAAATAATAAGAATCACTATCTCACATTCATTGTTCTGTGTAGCCAAATAGTTAATAGTATCCAATTTAAAGTTTATTTATCATGCGGGTAGTTGATATTATGACTTGGCAACTGTTGTTGCTTAGCTGGCAAACCAGTTTAGGTCTGACCTCAGATCTGGTATATTTTCTATTACTTCGGGATCTAGTTAAATTGGTGATATACAATATTTTGTGAATTAGATCGCCTAATCATGATGTTCTGTGCCAAGTTCATTCTTACCGGATTGCATGCTTTTCTATAACATGCATTGCTTGCATAATACCCGCTTCATCCAAATTATCAGCTCAGCCCTGATTTAACTAGTCGTGCGCGCAAGTGTGGTGAATTCAAAAACAAAATAAATATATTGCGCGTCTTTATATGAGACGAACGTATCATGTTTAATGTGTTAGGTATAGGAACTAGATTCAACAATATATCGTTCCTTATACTTATATGATCCGTACCTACATATTCTTTTAGAAAGAAACAAAATTTGTTTTATGTACAAATATTTATGTTTAAAACAATACAGTACAAATAAACTTCATTAAACTATGGTACACAACAGGCGGTCTTATCGATAAAGAGCGATATCTTCCAGACAAACTAACCGGGCTATTATAATTGTATCTTTTGCGCATCCATATTTTCACTGAGCTAAACTCAGAACCATTTAGTTTAATTCGAAATTCGAATTTTACCCTTTCACCTCGTTTGAAGGACTAGAACAACTCATATCATAAGAGATGTTAATATGGAATTTCATGCCTCGATGTTGTTTGTTGTTACAGTTGTAATTGTACCTAACGAGTTGGTTTCTTAGAAGTTGGTATCATTTAGTTGTAGTAACCTGTAATGTGCCTGAGTAAAAATGCAGAAGCCAATTGAAATCAGATTACAATTTGATGTCATATGTACAATGCACATGGCTACCCAAACTCAAAGGACCAGAACCATCACTGGGACTCAATCAGAATCGCGCAGCCATTCCGACTAATGGCACCAGCAAACTGCCAAAAATGGATTTAACAGTAGTAACATAGGTACTCAATTGGCATGCATGATATTTCTGCTCTGAAAGAATAAATGGTTGAAGCATGACGCACTAATTATTTTTAAATAATATTCACTTTATGGATTGCGTTTAATCAGCGTTACATTAAGGTTCCAAAAGGTTTTCTCTTGATGTAGCACAGCACAGTATCTCGATTTATTCCCAATTAACATTCCAATCTAGAGATTGTTATAAGAGAATCAGTAATATCAACTTGGATAAAACAGTAAATGACAAAGGCAAATCTGTGGTATAAATAAGCGACCGCTAATATGTTTGCAGCGAAGCAATACACTTTACCCTAAGGTATAATGACTTCCCATTATTATTGAACCATTGATTCTTGATTCTTAGTATGGAAAGTCCATAGATTAGCGATTAGATAAAGATTAACTAAACTTCTGAATTGTGTAAAATGGAAATGAAAATATTTATTGATAACAATTGTTACATGTTGTTGTTGTTGTTGTATGTACCTATGTACATGCGATGACCCAAACGTAAAGGGTTAAAAATGCTAAACTAAATAATTATTGAGAAGGTTTCAAATGGAAGGCATACTGATTGAATGGGCTAGTGATTTCTATATTATCTGCTAAATGATTTAGATACTTCTAAGTACACAATACATACTTTAATCTAATTTAAGGTGGTAGATATTTGTTAAATGAATTGCGAGTAATACATAAATGAATTAATGTCGCCTACCCAATCGAGTATACTTGTCGTAGATGTACATAGGAGTATACGAACCTATATAGGTATTCATAATAATTAAAGAGACGGTAGCAAGACCATGGTGGAAAAGTTTCTGAATTAGAGAGGAAATTCTCAAGTATTCGGTTATTTTAATAAACGGGATAACAGAAGGAATTCAGATAGTATTTATTTAATCGTATGGCATGTTATACATTGAGGCCAATCACAGTGTAGCCTTGAGGGTGCCAAGCCAAGCAACCAAGTCAGGTGTCAGGGTGTTCAGGTCCTCAGCAGGCTCAAGGCTCAGGCTGATTCTCAGCCTGTTCAGGCGGCGTCAGATTTTCCGTGGAAGCTCAAACCCTTATGGTTTTTTAGTCGGGTCAGATATATGACTTTGCCGAAGCAGACCATTCCGCTTTCCACCTATCCGAAATGTTAAAGCTGCTCAGGCTCTCAGCTGCAGCACAGGTTCAGATAGTACCTATGTTGTATAATATTATGTTTGGAAACATTAAAAAGGACCTTTAGTGAAATTAATCTAACTAAGTAAATATTATACATTATTATTAATTATTTTACTATGCAAAAGTCTCAGACCATTAAACCTATAAAAGTATTATGATGGTACCTACCACATTGCAAACTAATTAATATGATAACGTATTTTTAACAATGATAGTAATTATTGTCTCAGTCCGTGCAAGTAGTTCTGAAATTAAATAATGGCCTAATGACAAAGATACAAGAGTAATGTTTCAGAGTATTTACCTATGTCTTACGAAAAGGAACACTAGGTATTCGATGCATGTAAAGCGAATGGTGGGGGAAGCCGAAACGATCGCAGCGCTTGATGTGGCCAAAAATGACAAGTTTGCAAGCAGTGTCAATTCCCATACTTTTCAGTTAATTTGTTCACGTTTTTTGCTTAAAAATCATATTTACGATAAAAATGGGTCACGATAGGTGTTGTGTAGTAAACTGCAATAATACTAGAGCTAGACGAAACAGTAACAGTATATTTTCAACACTTAGCTAGAAATTAGCATTTTATCTATCTCAACACAGAGTTCTGCTTAGATGTCAATACAATAGTATGGCTAATACAGTATGTACCAACATTAGGTGATTGTAATATTAGTTATAATGCCTGTTATTGAAAACCAGTCAAAAGCATACTTTTGGCACGTAGGGTTGTCTGTCGTCTTTCACAACAGACATTGTGATGCAAGTGAACATTATTTTTAACATATAATGTTTCGATTTAAACCTGTGAAGAAGGGCTATAGGTAACTTCAATTAAGTATTAAACTTTTTATGTTATAGTAAAAGGAAGATAATATTTTAATCATGGGCCAAATAAGTATTGGCGTATGAACGTGACATCAACTGTTCGCTTGTTTATCAGATTTAATCAGATTGATATATAAAATGCAGGCTGGAGCTACACATAAATCAGGATCACAATTAAAATCAGATGTCATATTACTCATATTATAAGGAAGTACGATATCCTTCTTCATTAATTTTAATATTATAATATTGCCCTAAAATATCGTATTGTTCAGGACGTGGTAATTGTTTTATGTACGACTACTACAGCAGCAATGATCACAAGACTGATTTATCAGTATTATTCGTTGCCGTATGTGTCACTGTGAACAGTTGGACACCTGTACTGTGTGGTTCTTCACCAGTGCTCTTTAAGCCGCTCTTTCTTGGGCTCGGTGTAGGTATGCTAGCCTGTAATGTGACTTTGTCTTTAATATTATCTGTTCGCCCAACGTGTGGCCATACGTCCATCCCTACGCTTCCTTGCCATGTGGCCAGTGATTATGAGCTTCTGCAGACTACATGGTCCTGTTTTGCCTCGATAGCCGCAGAAACTAAGTACGCGATGGGTACAAACAGTGGATAACCTCGGTTTGACGTTGAGTTCATCGAAAGTTGGTGCAATTGCACTTAGTGCGTTCAAGCATTCATCGCCAGCACCACATCTCAAATGCATCTTTCCTATGATGGGTTTCAGTTTGTAATGGTCTAGGTTTCGGACATGTACTTACAGAAAGTACGAGAGAATAAGGCGTCCGCATTAGTCTTATCCTTGTTTTATGTTCTCTGTCGAGTCGTTTCACTGCAGAAATCAGAAATTATTTATATGCACTGATACAGTTTGGGGATGTTACAATACATTTGTTTTACAGTTCATGTATTTAGCTTGCATGCAAGCGTGCAAATTTAATATCAATAAAGTTACACACAATAAATCTAAATTAATATAAAATGTCAAATAGAAATACTTAATTGAAAAAGTTAACATAATGGGCATATCACAATACAATTGTATTACAATTATATAACTACTTATGACTAATTTGAATACTGCTGGTATTCGAGATACGACTGCCCATCCCAGCCATCTACAGCTTTGGCCATCTGAGCTCTTCTGGCCATGCTTTGGTCGCAGGCGCCATCGTCGCTTATTTAAAATCCCAAGTAAACCAACCTCAATTATCCTCAAGCCTCAAGAATAAAATAAAATTCTGGATCGACATTCATCAACTTCGTCTTATTTCTATTGATCCTAGGGTATGGATCTGGTCTGAATCCTGAGTATGGACTAATTACTGACATGCTTAATTTTTGAAGCAGAACCGCAAGTTATTTTCCACAGACACTTAACCTAATATAGTCATGTCATCTGCAAAACGGAGGTTATTGGTTAGCTGACCACCAACTCAGACATAGACACCACCCTCACAGCCTTCCTACTCATTATGTACACACCGATGTTAGTGAACAGTTGATCAACTATAAAAAGATAACGTGAGGTGGTCTCCTCATTTCGCTCATAACCCTGAACATTTTACTCCAGTTAAGGAAATCAAAAGCCTTTGCGAAGTCAATAAAGCACATGTCCATAAAGAGTATACAGACGCTGCGCCAAAATTGCCACACGTTGAGTATTTGCTACCGAGTTGTGATGTGAAAATTCGTGAATAAAGGAAACAAAGTGGATCAGTTTGATAGACACAGCAGTTAAAATACCGTAGTACGGGAAGTTGGCGATTATTACACTTAATTTAAGATCTGATCGATTACATCAATTAAGGAATAGGCATGTAAAGTCGTAATTAATAGGCACCTCGGATGTACAGTATATGTATTACTATTGCTATGCTGTTTCTACGGTCCTTAGCATGACTGATTATGTACACGGGGATGTAACGCAGTAAAAAAGAGTTGTTTACAGGTTTTGTAATTAATTAAAAATAATGTAGGTACTTAGTTTAAATTATTTGAGTGTAGCTTAGGTTAAATGCATTGATGGCTTTTAGACCTAATAGAGGCTGACGATTTGACTGTACCAACTTATTTAAACCAGATTATCTCACACCAGGCGAAAAATAAAAGCACCAGAAAATGATTAGAGAAATGAAAACCGCAGTTATTTTGGCCACAATAAATCAGAATGAACTGACATCACATCACTTGTTTTGGATTTGACAGTCCGAAATAACAGCCTGATTTGGCAAGTCGGTTGATAATCCTTAGCTTAGCTTAATAAAAAAAAAAAAGAATGTGGCTCTTGTGAGTTGTAGATAGGTTCTATTTTACATTCTGATTTGTGATCATATGAGAATAGCGTGTTTCTTCCTTGGATTGGGAGGGCTACCGGATATTAAGTAGGTACACCCAGAGATGGATATGTCAATTACTTAGGTATAATAGATAAGCGAATAGATTAAAATACTTGACATAGTAGATTACTGCCAGTAGTATTCAGTAAAGAGAAGTGGGAACTTAGGTTACATACACTTCCCGGTCGGATAAGACGGTCGCATTTGTCTGTGTAATAACTATCAGTGCTTATAAAAACGTGGGTTCAGTTCGATCACGCGATTGACGCGGTGTTTAATAAAGTTGCAGTTGTTTAATTATACACGCAAATTATGCTGGTCATTATGTTTACGTCTGCTGTAGTAAAAGTTGTGACACTTGAAGTAGTGAAATAAGATGTTAACGATATCATAAGAGCAAAGCAGCATATTACATCACAGATGGTAGTCATAGATAAAATATATCGCGAACGGAGTTCTCACAGTCTAACAACACCGATGATTGATATCAAATTGCGTGGCCACTCTCTGACATATTAGGTCGCATGACGCTGTATCTTTCTCGTGAACTAGATTGTAACTAAGGACTGCTCGAAGCAATCTGGAACAGAACGCGCTAGAGTGTGAGTAATACCATTGGTCATAGGTAGACCAGTAACGGATCAGAGATGACAAACCGCAGCCGTGATCCTACTCAGCTCAACTCAGACATCAATAAACGCTCACACCAATCTCAGAATTCTGCTTTCAATCAGTTTAACACTATTAATGAATGCTCAAACCAGTCCCAGGATCATATTATTAATCAGCTCAGCACAAAACATTGATGAATGCTCAGACCAGTCCCAGTATCCTGTTATTAATCAGCTCAGCACAAACATTGATGAATGCTCAGACCAGTCTCAGGGATTCTTTATCAGCTCAGCAAAAATACAGATGAACAATCAGATCAGTCTCAGAAACGGCGTGCCTCAGCGCATTTCTACAACGTCATCAGAAATTATACGAAATCTCAGGCCATACCAATTCACAGCGCAAAAGCCGAGAGAGGCAGTTCGAGATTGAACGGCTAAAATACATTATAATTCACATTAGTGTTCTTATCATCAACTCAATCTTATTGGTGTTTCAATTATCATCTAATTGTTGATTTATTTACATGTTTGCCTATTGGCATCTAACTTCAATTAAAAGAGTAGCTTTTTCCTGCGGGGCGCGAGTGTCGCGAATATCGCGAATCGGCTAATAGCTGCCAACGTCATGGAGTAGATGGCGCTCGTAGTCACGTTTAAGTGAAATAACCGCTTCTAGGTTGTTGTGATTTTTAAGGGTAAAACAAGAGGGTATACGCGCGAACGACAGTAAGAAAAGGAGGTTGTGTGCGAACAAAGCTACGGCAAGAGTGATATTTGCTTTAGGATCTATTCAAGGAGTTTCTAATGGTGTTATTAGAATAATGAGGTGTCTATTGTAGATTGTGACTAACATTCATTGTGATATCAGTATTCAGAGTGTCAACAGTGATCCGAGGGAATTGTTCATGGCTAATGTAAGTGAAGTTCAATCATAATTATACGAAGGGTTTCGTCCCAAGATATTAGTAATTTAGAATTATAGAACACATTGTATTTACGAGAAAGTGTAACCACTCATCATATGAACTTAAGGTAAACTTAGTGTGCGGAAAGGGGTCGCTATAAGGGGAGGTTGGAGGCGACTATGAAGCCCAAGTAACCAGATGGATAATCAGGTTTAACTCATGTTATACGTAGGTAACAAAGTAGGACACCAGCAATGAATTATCGTCATCTCACTAACGTCCAGGCCTCGTATAGGTATGCAGTATGTTTACATATCGTTTTTCCAGTATCAGTAAAGGCATCAGCTCATTCAGTAAAGGCATCAGCTCATTCGATAGGTTAATAAGTATAGTGAGCTTGACGACACTTGAGTGTCCAAAACTAAGACTGGTCAGGACATCCAGGAACCCCAAGTGAAACCACCCTTATCATGCTTACGAACCCAAAACGCTGTTACCTTGGATTAGTAAAAGGAGCCTGAATAAGTATCGGGATGTAAATAATGTCCCACCAAAAACATTTCATGTAAAGTGTTGCCAAGACTAGGCGCATAAAGCTTTTACACTCAAAAGCAATCAGATCCTGTAGTAGGTACCAAGACTTACTCTGCAAGTCCTAACTTTATAAGCTCTAACTGTATAAAGCCAACATCTTGGTCAAACGTACAGTACGGCTTGGCTGTTTCGTTGCAGTCCTCCTCATTCCGCAAATCCTCATTCATTTTTGTAAGAGTTGATATACCAGCTAGAAATGACAATTATCGTTTATAGAATCTACGATAATACAGGATCATGTAAACAGGCATAATTTAAAATATTTTAACATTAGATTTTTATAAAACTTACGTATTGCTAGCGCTATATATGTAGGGCCTATATAAATTATAAGTCAGGATTTTTATGTATTATAAATTGTATGTTTCTAGAAATTTTAAAGCATTTTTACCATAATCGGAATTGTTTTTAATGAAGTAAGCGTTAGTGAAGGTCTCCGATTCAGCTCACTCAATCGATTTTTGTGAATTTTGTGTTCATGTTTACAACTAAGTACATATTCCATTTTTGGAAAATATACAAAATCACGGAGTCACTGTAGATCAGCGCCTAAAGAAGTAGCGGTTTCGATATCATTAAGCATTTTTTTTCTTTTTGAGACGTGTTCTATCTACATGCAAACATCTAATGCAGAAATTTTATCTATTTAGATATTTAATTCTTAATGGAGAATAAGTAGCCAAATTTCACCTAGGGATCTAGATACCTTGGTGTGTAGGTACATACCTACGTGTTATCGTGGTGCTGTTGGAAAACCGCGGCTTTGTAGTGCGACGATTAGAGGTTGACATGTATTTTTTAAATAAATTTGATTTTAGCGAGTGCGAAGTGCGCGCCGTACCATTAATCAACTTATTTTCGCGAAATTTTGTAAGCAGAATTTATTGAAAAAATATTAAAATCGCTCACTTATCACACGCAAGTCAAGAGGTAAAAAATCTGGTATATAAATTAGCTCTCCGAATATGCATACATTGTTACGGATCTTACGGCTGCGTTACTCTGGTGTTTCGAGATCTCTACACGGCGCGAGTTGCCAATCGTTGGGAACTGTTTGATGGTACTGTGACATCCGAAAACAAAAAGTACAGTTTTATGTTTTTCTCTAATAGGCTACACTTATTTAGGCTATGTTCGCGAGGTTCTACAGCTCACAGAACCTCCCTTGTGTTTAAAGTTCACCATCTCGCGTCACCGCGTTATCCCGGCATTTTTAGCCACGACACGGCTAATGGGAGCCTGGGGTCCGCTTGGCAACTAATTCCAAGAATAGGTAATAAGCGTAGGCACGAATTTTTACGAAAGCGATTGCCATTATTAGGATTAGTCCCGCTTCCTCACGATGTTTTCTTTCACGGAAACGCGACTGATAAATATCATTTCGTACATAAGTTTCGAAAAACTCATTGGTACGAGCCGGGGTTTGAACCCGCGACCTCCGGATTGAAAGTCGCACGCTCTTACCGCTAGGCCACCAGGTCGTTATTCTTTATATTTGTCTAAAATATTCGATATCCTAAATGTCAAATAACTTACGCTTCTCAAATGCTACTGCGAACGGTAAATGCCATATCATGATAGGAAGCTTACATTCAAATATGACCTTTTATTTTCGGACGTCACTGCCGTCACTGGTGTGTCAGACAGAGTACTCAACAGCTGGCTACTCGTAGGCGTGTAGATATCTCGGACCCACCAGTGTAACCTGACCGTAAGCTCCGTAACAAAATAAGCGTAATCTTACTCATACCGGTTTGTTTAGCCCTTCACTCGCGTGTGATAAGTAAGCGATTTTAATATATTTTTTAAAGTTTATTACGGCGCCATCTAGTGTTGAGTAGCTGTATTAGATTAGTGTTATGCAAGCTATTTTGAAATAATTAAAGAACATTATGTTTCATAACTTTGACATTATATTTTAGACCGTGGTATATGTTACCTACAGTTGATATTCATTCTAAAAATGCCAACCGGTAAAACCCTATTGGAATGGAAAGTTGCTATTAATGTATGCCGCTAAAAAGCTGTCATTTCATATTCACTAGTTTATTAATTCGTGCAAGAAACAGTGCCAATATAGAGGGCGCTACCTGGCTGGTTTTTGTGAACCTGGTTCAAATCTGCACTTTGAAAACTTTTTGCCTTTTTTATCGTTGTTTTTTTATTAGCATTCCGATCACTGCTACCACACAAAATTTCACGATTCTAGGACTTCAGGAACGAATGTTTCCAGGTTTATGGGTGTTTTCAGGTACCCCCATTTTAAGGGGTTGCAGGGCGACAGTTACAGATTTCTGGTCACCATATGTGATTGCATACCGAACCATCTCTACATGCCAAATTTCAGCATTCTAAGACTTCAGGAAGTAGTCTGTATTTTCTATGACGCCAATTTCATATGTTTCGGGCAGTGAAAATTAAGGTACTATAAAATTTTAAGTATAATAGGTAGCCTAATAAAACTTGGTGTTTTTGATAAGTCTACTGAGTACATAGTATACAAAAAATTTCAGCTCTAGCATTGTCCAAGCCGAAACTACGAGGGTTCGAAAATACGGCGAAACGTGCCGAGAAAAGATATGCACTGCCTTTTGCCCTTTGTCTCGTCTTGGCGGGGGCACGGCCGTGCCCCCAGATTTATGCCTTTCGAAGCACATGCATACCTACCTTTATTCAGCAAACAAGTGCGGGAAATGCATCAAAATTGATGCAAAAAACATGACAATCAAGCCACAATAGGTACCATAATGAAATGCTGCGTCGAATGAACTGGAGATATTCAAATGTAGTGATTAATTTGTCAATTAAATTGTTTCATTCGGTTAGCACAGAATTTTCGTACTTACATAAAAAATGAAGGGCAAGTATGAGCTAATATTTTAAAGAAGGTAAACTGGCTCGACGCTGATTTCCCTGGAGCGCCGCACCTGTCGGCTGTTGCCTGACGGTCCCTAGCCACCGTCAGATTAATTCGCTTCTAATCTATCCTGATTTTTATTCCACTTTGGATAATCTGACCAAATATTGAGAACATAGAATATGTTTGTTGGAATATCCTGTGAGCTTACTACTTAATCGGTGTGAGGGATATAATTTCGGATAAAGCGCAAGGATTCTTACGGGGCAATTAAACAATGATCTAGATATCAACTAGATATGAAACAGAAACAATAACGAGATATTTAAGAGTCATGTCAAATTTGACATTTCCGCGATTCCGCATGTCCTCTTGAACGATCTCTTTAAGATTTGCTTAAAATATTACTTAGACACCCAATGGATATCTAATGGATATCCCAAAATGTCACAATAATTGTAGCGTGAAATGACAATTGGTTTCTCGAATCGAACTGCAAAAGATAACTAGTTGAGAACTAAACTATAACGTATCCATTAGATCTCGTATTGTTCTCGTATCTAGTAATTATCACGTTGTTCAAGTTGACCGGTTTGACCCATTTAAAAGAAAACAATATGCCCCAAGAAACACAACGACACTAATTTAGATAGGTAGTAACAAAAACCCATGAAAGTAATACTCTTTTGAACTCTTGGAATAAATGGGAAAACCTTATATATGTTTTCTTAAATACATATTTAGTTAGAAGCAGTTTTATTGTACACATACCAAATTAGTATAGCAGAATGCTGGTCATTTTCAAAAATTACCAATATTTCTAGTATTCTCATTGCAAAACTCGAATACTTGTGTTATATTAGGACAAGGATATGATCTTACATATTTACTTACTTGTTGCTTCAGGTTTGCACTTCCTCTGGGAAGTAATAAGTAAATACTTTTCACGCAAAATAGGAACGATGGATGCCTACTTGCGGGAAATACCCAGGAAAGCTAACTAACAAAGCCAGGGTATTATTCTTCAAGTACCCTGGTAATTATTATGTCCAACACTAAACAAAAGCAGCTATGAGCATTGCGCGCAATGCGGGAGTAAATAAAATTCCTTGTGTACTCCCAGACATTGTCAGGGACAAAGGAAAGATGTAAAACTTTCGCTTCACAAATTATACTTCCATAAAATAGAATTAGTTATTCAAATAAAACTTACCGTTCGAAATAAATTAAAAGTGGAAAAATTAACTGTCTTGGGTGGCACTTGAACCCACGACCACTATGACTTGGAACTCCGGTAGCCGTTTAAGAAGTGTTAACGTTAACACTCTTACGGTAGATGTCGTTAGAGCCTCTCTAGTGGCTCATATATGCTGCATTGGGTACGGTCTTGGTAGCTCAGATGGTAGAGCACTGTACTAGTGATCCAGTGGTCGTGGGTTCAAGTCGCACCCAAGACAGTGAATTTTTCCACTTTTAATTCATTTCTAAGCTTAACGCGCAGACGTTCCTGCTTAATACAAAATTATTTTTTTACCGTTCGGTCGGAGTCCGAGTAACTGTTAATACGTTAGTGACTAGTGACCCGTTTTAAAATAATTTTATAAGAAAAATATTTTGAGGAAACCGGATTAATCCCAATATCACCTATTTCTCCTTGCAGTTGGAAGACCAATATCAGATGACAGTCGCTATCATAAAAACTAGTTAGTGCTTGCTCTAACTCTTGTGATTAGGTTGCAAACCGAACCCCTGGTTTCCCTAGTGAAGATGGCAATGTCAATCTGTAATCGATTTGTTCTCTATATTATATAATATTTATTTATAATATTAACAAAATTTTATTTGTGTTGGTTTAACGAGTTCTCACGTCTCACTCACGTCATTTGGTAAGTGGATATAAATCATATAATAACTTCAAAAACAAAACGAATTCCAAAATTATGGAGCTCCCCACTCTACCTACGTAAACGATGCCTTTGTTGATTTAGTGGCACGTGCTTGTTTTCGCAACCGACCTGAGTATGCCCCTTTGCGTTGGGTCGAATGGGTCGGGTATAATTTCATGTTATCTAAAGGGTCAAATTCCTTACCTTTGTCAAATGATTTAATCCACTATCCAACGAACACTCTACAGCTAACTTTAAAACTAAAGGTCAGGTCGCGGTCGTCTTGTCGCGAAGGTCTCTGTACCCTACCCTACTATTAATACGCAAATTGCACCTACACCTACAATACCTAAATATGTCTACGATGACTACGTGTAACGGGTATAAGGTATCTATAATGTATGATATATTTACTAATCCATCAATTAGGTACCATTAAGTTGTTGGTAGAAGCGTAGAAGTGAAGTGGATTGGACTATCCTTCTAATATAAATTATCATATGATCACATATACACAGTGAATCATCATACTCGTATTCCGTTTTGATGGAACAAGAAAGTGTTATATTTAACACAAAGTATCTTGAAATGTTTTTATGCTATTAACGAAGAAGTTAAGCACTAGCAGACTACGCGGTAGTCGTCAAAGTGTGAGTGACTTTGGTCTAAATAATATCAATGCAATCGGTCGGTCTTTCAATTATTTTAACTTGAGAGAACTCATTAATGCACATGCCTGAAACTGAAATAATCTCTGAAGCTATTCAACCAGCTTCTGATTTGCAAGCATTCCTAGGTTGGAACCGCTTTCACCGACACAGAAGGCGTCAATTATGAGCTGTCTCCACAATCAGCGTAATTGCGGACCGCGTGTTAGCGGCAGCGGCATCAGTGTTGATTAGAGATTAGGTATTTAGAATTGACAATGACAATTGACATTACTAAAGCTTTGGAGGGTTGATATGATCCTTTTCTGAAAACAATTACTTCTAAAGACTACTATAACTAGAAGCCCCTAGAGGGGCTAATGAACTAAGTGTTCAAAACTTAGGATTATTGTAAGGCTTCTATTGCCATTAATTTTCAATTAGGTATCCTTTTTTTTTCTTCTCCTTTTTGTACGCATGTGTGTGTGTGCGTAAGTGCTAGCATAAGTTTAAAATTGAATACTTTGTAACTACCTGTGAGTTCCTGTAATTGGCTTCCTGTTTTAATCTTGTTGTTTATAGTAAGTGTATAGCTGTTGGTTCTCCTTAACATAAATAAATAAATAAATAAAGTAGGTAAGTACGTTTTATAAGGAGTCATGACAATGAGACCAATGGGTTTTATAAAAAATGTGTTTCGGATGAGTGCGTGATTTAGAATTTCAGAGCCTTGGCACATATATGTCACTTGCCGCCAGAGTGGCAACAGTATCCTTAGAAAATCCGGATACGTTTGTTTTGTAAGCAATTACTTCCCGTGTGAAACACCCTGTTGCCGCCTGTGCGTAAAGCTCCTAATATTATATAGTTATTCATGAGGCTTCTTAATTTCATACTTTGTGCACTCTTTGACTCAGTAGGATACTCGCTACTCGCAGTACAGAAACATAAATCTGGGGGCGAAAAAGCCAGAAGGGATCGGCTATTTTACTCTCAACTTACTTACTTTTACGCTAAAGTGTAAGTACCGCGTGACTGAAAGGGATGCATATATATCAGTGGCGGCAAAAAATATATCATATTGCTATTTTTATGCAGGCATTTATTCGAAAATTCGTCAAATTAGACTTTATATCATATAAACTTAACTTGTATTTAAAAGTGCTTGTGCTAGGCCTATTTGAATAAAGAATATTTTGACTTTCTGACTTGACTTTTGAAACAATGATTGTATCATTAATATCATCATCACGACCATATATATGCATACTTACGCCCTACTGCACGTGGCAACAGGCAGCCACGTTAGCACCATGCGGATTGGGGACTTCACACTCACCAATTAATGTATGTTATAAATATTGAATTTCTTATTTGAAAACACTCAAAAGCGAATCTTACCAACAATAAAACCTTGATAGATCGATGTTTCGCCCTCGTTAGCCTCTGGTTTGAAAATTTAATCGAATCATTACAATTTAATACCCACCACAGACTACCGCGAACACTCGGGTAAACTAATTATTTTAAAAATGTACCCTAGGTTGATCGAATTGTCGTTTTCATACGTCCCTACATTGTAAAGCCACATTAGGGCGCACGCTAGACAACATCCATAATTTTAATCTGGAGTCGCCATCATCGAAAACGATGAGGAGGACTATATATTTAAATACATTGTAAATCTCATCGAAATCGCTAAATACGATGCAACTGTATCTGAAAAAATATAAGAGATTATTTGCCGCTACTGTATTATAAACATTTTATCCGATGGTTGTTCAAACTCCCAGTGTTTGTTCTATAATTTCTTATAGAACAAACTACTCGCTCTGAAAAAAAAACCACCATTGCTTTTTCAGTGGGACAGCTGCCTAATACTTAAGACAGTTAAGACGCTCGAAGCTATATAAGGTGCAAAAATTGTGCAAATAGGCTCTACACTCGCGGTTAACAGGTTCGCGCGTGGTTCACGTAGGTATACTAAGTTGAGAAACTATCTCTACGCTGTCGAAAAAAAATATAGCCTTGCAATATCCAAAATGTTATTACATCCCAGGTTGCATCCTTGTACTGCATCCGCGGCGCTTAACGATCGTTTGCCCAAATTGGCTTACAGCTGTTATGCAGAAGCGCTCTTGCGGTAACTTTAAACTGCCCCATTTTCAACTTTTAATTGATGCCCATTACAATGCTGGTTATGGGATGAACATCTTAACTGTAGTTTCCGAGGCAGTAAAAGTACCTAATGGGGTAGCCGCTTTGTTCTAATAATAGGTATTAATTAATATGAAAGGCGGAAGCGGTATAACTAGCGAACGCAATGAATTACTGTTTGTTCACTACGCTTGTTAAAACAGAAAATTCTACTGAAGTTGAATTTCCACTGAAATTTCTACTATATATATTTATATTTTACTATTTCTATTTAATTGGGTAGCTAGTCAAATACTATGTAATTAAAAAGATTATTTGCGGTCCAGACACTTCCAGTGATTACCTTTAAATACCTACCCAATAAAATTACTAGCAAAAATGTTATTATTGAAATTAAGAAAATGAAAAAAAAAGGAATGACAATATTATTTTTACCCGACGGCGTCAGAAGGAGGGGAATGTTTTTCTACTTCAGCGCTTCAAATTGTCAATTAAATTACTGTCAGTGATATCTAAATTAACTTCATTTTAATGGTGGCGCTGAAGTCTATATAGGATCACGAGACAACTGCTTTATGGCATTTGCCTTTGTAAATTTGTGTTTTTGGTAGAATTAGAACAAGAAAAGTCTGCAACGATTTTGATAACGCACGCAGTGCAAATGTTATTTTAAACGTCATACTTCTATGAAATTATGACGTATAAATTTAATAACAGTTGCACTGCGTATGCTATCAAAATCGTTGCAGACCTTTTTGGTCTAACTCTAGTCACCTATTAATTCAGTGGTATTTTTAATATTTATGGGGCCTATTTGGAAAGAATGACAGATTATGACATAGGTAATGAGAATAATCAGAAGATAGCCGGGTCAACAATTACTGCAACGACTCAAATATGCGCTTGTTGTAGGTACCTACCTAATCATAATAATATTCATGAAGATGAAAAATACCTAAAGATACTCCTTGGAGCCGATTGCATAATAACTTGTAACTAATAATATTAGCGGAAGGAATTGGAAAGAGACTTCCGATAATATTATTAGTTAAGTACAAGTTGTTACACCACAACAAGTGTTAGTGTGAGGTGTTAGTGTGTTGTTGTTGTTGTGTTGTTGTTGTATCACTGTGTGGTTTGGCAGAAGAAAATATGTATTTAGTTGTAAGTAAGATCTTTGAATAAACGTTTATTTATTTATTTATTTATTTTTTATGCAATCGGCCCCTGGCCGCAATATTGCACGGCTACTTTATGAATGAATTCTTTTGTATTGTTTTCATGTAATTTGCCGATCGCTGACCACTCCTCAATCATTTCGCACTGGAAATATTTTTGTATTTTACAAACAAACTTTTAAATGAGTAAACGACGGGTTAATTTCAATAGAATTTGTCTTTTTATAGCAGAGCAAAAATCTTTGTTCCCATGCCCATTTTCTAGGCAGTAAAAATTGTTACAGCGGCATTTCCGTTAGACTCGTAAATTCCCGGGCCATAAATAATAGTTCCCGTTTTATGGGGCAAATCGCGGCTTTTAACGCGACCACGTGTTCTAAAGGCAGTTTTCTGTTATGTAACCGTAAAACATAATGCCTTCCGACAACTACCTACAAGTGTGGAAGGAATGCAATTACTACCCGAACAATCTACGGGGCGTGAAGTTATCATCAGTAAAAGTTACTCAGTATAATCCCAAAACCTCCCTGGCAAGGGGAATGCACCATGTATACCTATTATAAGTTTTATTAAATATATTAATAACGGGTCACTCACGTATTTTAAGCCGAAAAACGACATGTTTCACTTCGTACCGAGAAGTGTCATCAGGAGCTTGCGTTGACGGTGACGGACCGGCGCAGACTGGTTCTGTGTTTCACGGAAGTTTTGTTATTAAAATATTATAAGTTTTATTTACAATAATAATATACATTTTAACAGTTTTCTTCTATAAAACCTAATAGTTGCCCGGGGCATCGTAACTGTATTAAAAAGTAAGTACCTTCCTAGAGTTAGACCAAGAAAAGTCGCAGAGATCTTGACAGCACACGCAGTGCCACTGTTATTTAATACGTCATAATTTCATAGAAGCTTGACGTTTAAAATAACACCTGCACTGCGTGGACTGTCAAAATCTCTGCAGAGTTTTCTTGGTTTAAATCTATACTCTTGTCCGTCGCCAAAGTTGTAAATTGTCAAGGATTTTAAAATCCTAAATTCGAAAAGAAACCTTAACTTGCGAATGACATCGCAAAAACGTTAAAACAAAAAGTAATTATGTATGGATCAAAATGAACATCAGAAAACTGCCAACGCTGTGATTTGATCTCGGTTAAAAGTCCTGGGATTCCTCGGGGTTTATTCTCAAACCATATTCATCGAATTGATAGAAACTCGAACTACAAGTTTCTTTAGTCTTGCTTCCGCTCATAAGTAACGAAATCAGCAAGAGCGAGAAGCACTGATAAATATAATGAAGAAGAATAATGTCCCAGAATGGAAGTTTTGCTTGTTTTGGTTTTAAAAGACGCGCTTCAAAACCGCATTCCTGAAATGACTTTTTCTCGGAACGTTACCTTCCAAATACCAACCTATACTTATACTTAACCGTTTTAATAATAATATGTATTTTTACCACCACAGCTGGTAAAGGCATTCTTGATTATTGAAAAACTGATGAGAAAGTTGCATTTTATCCACATGTGGGGCAAAGCTGGCAAAGTAATCTGATGCAAATTTTGAGTTGTTTACTTTTGTTGGCTAGTAGAATTGACATTTAAATGATGATTTTGAATGATACATATTTAATAACGTTAATTTGGATTTGATTTGCTTTGATATTTTACAGTGAGTAAGTATTTTCCTCGCGTTGGTGTGGTGAAATTTTTTGTGTTTCACTCGGTGGCGAAATTTGTTTAACCCTCGTGTCTTGAAACCCTCGCAACGCTCGAGATTCCACTATTTTTGGGATCTTTTGCTTGTTCGGGCAATATTAGGACGAGCGGTTAAACAACAACTTTGCCCCCTTGTAAAACTTTGCTTTGGAATTCGAAAATATGGATAACTAGCTTTTGCCCTAATGATCCTTGCTTAAAACTAGGTTTAAATTTAAATGCGAGAACTGCGTGGGCAGTAACGCGAAATATTATAAGTTAATGAGCCTCGGGTTGCCATGGTTAGGAGCCTCAACGAGACGTCAACACTCAACTCGTATAACGAGATTATTATTGCTTATTATCAGTTCACGGAGCTTCATGTCTAAAAATACTAGCAAATCTAGCAATAATATATGAAGTCAATTTCAGATAAGTGAAGGGTATTTCTTTACAGCTCATGTTCGGAAATAGCTATTTACGATACAAGCGCGGAAAGTAGGAAATTTTACCTATTCGCAACTGATGTCGATATAAAAGATATAATACCTAGGGTGTTAAAACTTGAACTCTCATTAAGCTCAGGTTTTTATTTCTTTACTTGCAAAGTTCTTTGTATATATTCTATCTTCGTAATACAATTACACAGTAACTTAAGAGCGTGCGACTTGGAGGTCGCGGGTTCAAACCCCGGCTCGTGCCAATGAGTTTTTCGGAACTTATGTACGAAATATGATTTGATATATATTTACCAGTCGCTTTTCGGTGAAGGAAAACATCGTGAGGAAACCGGACTAATCCAAATAAGATCTAGTTTACCCTCTGGGTTGGAAGATCAGATGGCAGTCGCTTTCGTAAAAACTAGTGCCTCCGCTAATTCTCGGGATTAGTTGCCAAGCGGACCCCAGGCTCCCATGAACCATGGCAAAAATGCCGAACGCGAGGAATATGATGATGACAATTACAGAATACTTACAATCTACATACCTACTACCTACTACGACCATTTTCAGAAGCAATCGCGATACCGTTACAGTGGAAAAAATATAAAAATATACGTTTCAGGCAAACTATAAAAATGTGATTAACTCCACAAGATACTTATCAGAAAGCTATCAACATTAATTTCACGATAGCCTATCTATAAGCTCGCCTCAGACGTCTGGTCGCTCACACAGTGTCTGAAAGGCGCTGAATCATTGTCGAATATCGGCGTTCTCGCTTCATCATCCTATTCATACAAAGTCGTATCTCACTTAGAATCGCATAGACAATTACGTCTCTTTATTATAGGGTTATCTCGCCCGTTGCGTAGCAGAGGACGTGCGTAACGGCGAACCACGCCCCCTCAGCGTCTTTCTGTGAACGCAACTGAAAGATGCGCGCGCAGTCGCCCCCGAGTAGGGCGAGCATACATGGAGCTAAGAGAGTTAGAGTATTTTATAAACAACAGAAATATTTGCATTTATATTTCAAAGTGGGCAAGTATCACCACAGAATAACTAATAGTACTATCGTAGTATCACATTTTATTACCGAAGGGATCCCGTAAGTGCTCCGTGAACAAAGTTTTGTATGGAGCACTTTTTTTACCACTACAAAAGATTTGAATAACAACATGCATACAGCCTAGTAGAATACAACAGTAAGTTAATAATACAATAAGTTATACAACCTAGGTTCAATCAATATACACATATGCAGTAATTCATTCCATTCCGCGTTGAACATTACATAGGTACTTACATAATGAACCTACGCACAATGTTATTCTACATAATTCCTAACCTACCCAAACATGAAATGAAATCAGGTTACTTCTAATACTGATGTTCAGCGAAAAAAAATATATTTTTAGAGCCAATTAAATGCAAAGTTAGCCACCTAACAAAGTAGGCACTGCAAAGTGCACACCTGGTAGATAGGTAATTATTAAATACTATTATCGTCACGTATAGGTTTACCAATAACGTACAGAATGTACAACTTGAAGACAAACGCGCTTGTTATTCTCTGGACAACTTACCGGTTGAAGAAAATATGAAAATGTGCCTCAATAAATCGGTAAAAATAGTGTTTTATGGACTACGGTATCTCACTGGTATATCTGTATACTTGGTACCTATCTACTTTCTACTTATTTTACCAAGTCAAAATAAACTGCTGAATGCTCACCCTTCCTTTCTATCATCGTCACTTTTTATTATTAGTAAAAACTTAGGTAGGTATCTGATAGGTAGATAGGTTAATTGCATTAATTATTATATTGAAATCATTACAGTAATAAGCGGATGCGGTTTTAACAAGGATAATCGTAAAATTAATCCCCGCAAGCGGAAAGTAATTCACTTTTGATTTCTGTGAAATAAGTTGATAATGATAACGTATACTATATTATATATTATGCTCTGCCGTCAGTAGGAAGAAGGGCGCGCAACTGTGTTATTTCTTATTTATATTGCCGTGATCACCAGAAAAGCGCATTTACGAGTATTTTTTAATTTATTTTATATCGTATAAAAACAAGTTACCAGAAGGGAAAAGGACTAATGTATATACTTTTAATATAATACGGGCCTTTGTATCATTAATATATTAATAGACGAGGATTTAATTAAATAAATTTTTATCCTAATCATTATATACAAGTCATTGAAATTGGACGAAGTATCTTCACAGTGCACATACAAGAAATCAGTATATTTTTTAACCGCCCTCAAAAGAAAGGTTCTCTGTTTGACCCGTATGTTTGTGTGTGTCTGCGATTATCTCGCGTTTGGCTGAACCGATTTTGATGCGGTTTTCAGAAAAGTGTTTGTTACATTCTTGAGAAGCTTTTAGTATGTACATGGATTGTTTGAAAAAACCAATTGAACCCGGTAGGTAGCGCTGCTTTCGGTATATCGTCCAATTTGATTTGTTGAAACCGATTTAGATGCAATTTTGTGTTTAGATGAAAGTTTGGGATTGGGAGTGGGAGTGGGAACGAGAACGGGACGGGAGTGGGAGTGGAGTGAAAGTTAGGTCTATCATTTACATGCTAGACCTAAGGATGGTTATTAATTTTCGGATTATTAGGTATTAATTAGTTTTTGGTACAAATTTGCTTTACAACGGGATAGGGACTGGAGAAGGATAGGGGTATATTAAAATTATTTTGTGTTTTGCAGTGGATTGGTTTATTGATTTCGAAAATTCTTTTTTTTATGTAAGTATATATATACAGATTAGTCCCGTTTTTGTCAAAACGCAGTTCTGATGATGGGATCCATGAGGAATCGAGGGAACTCCTCAAATGTTAAAGGCATTCATATAGTGATTTTAGTATTTTCATCAACAAATCAAGCTTTTACATTAAAAAAAGTGACATTTGATGAAGTGGAGCTGCTGATGATGATCAGAACGGAACTCTTCAATGACGCATAGTTCAAGTTTGGCGAGTTGTCCTCTTCGTTATGTTTGTTAAGCAAGTTAGGTTTTCAAGACAAATTTTTGTCAAGCTCGAGTTCTGATGATGGGATCCATGAGGAACCGAGGGAACTCCTCAAATGTCAAAAGCATACATATAGTGATTTTTGTATTTTTATCAACAAATCCAGCATTTACATTTAATAAAGTAACATTTGATGAAATGGAACTGCTGATGATGATCAGAATGGAACTCTTTAACGACACATAGTTAACATTTGGCGATTTATTCTCTTTATTATGGATCCAGAACCAAACTTGGATCCGTCTCGGATCCGGGTCTGGACATGGACCCCAACTCGGACCCGGACCCGGACCCGGACCCGGACCGAAGTCGGACCCGGACCCCGACTCGAAACCGGCCCCTGACCGAACTCGGACCCAAACTTGGACCCGGACAGCCGGTCACGGACCCGGACTCGGATCTGGACATGGTCTTGGACCGGAACCTGAACTTGGACGAGGACTAAGACCCGGACCCGGATCCGAACCCAGACCCGGACCCGGAAATGCTACTAGAAAAGTGGGTTAGGTGGGAGGGTTTGAACTGCGATCCTCACAGAACCGAACTGCTATGAGAAAAGTGGGTTAGGTTAGGTTAGAACTGTGACCCTTACAGAAACGAAATGCTATCAGAAAATTGGGTTAGGTTAGGGTAGAACTGCGACCCTTACAGAAACGAAATCCTACTAGAAAAGCGGGTGGTTTTACCTCCTTTTCTACATAATTACGAAAAGATGCTGTCTTTTTCATTTCATTGTCTGCATGGAATCTAAGAGTGCACAATCAACAATAAGTAACCTTTCAACGAAATCCCCCATTGAAGTCGGTTTTTTTTTCTTAAAAATTATTAAAGATGTTATTTTGGTTGTTTTTTTTTATCTTTGAAATCACACTTGCAATTGAACTTACGGAAGTTTGAACATAAACGATTGGAGAGCCCTCTTCGCACGTTTATCCTCATTGTCAGTATATTGTACACATGTAAACGCTCCCTTATTCTGTCTCGTACGTAGGATGCGTTGGAAAAATCTCTAGCTAGAATCAGCAGCGCCGCGCCACGGTTCAGTCGCCGAAACTAACCGAACGTTACGTGAGCGCGCTCAATCCCCACGCCATCTAGCGGCATATCGCGCGCCCCGCTCGCACCTGCCTGCTGCCCGCCAGCCGACATTCTCTGTCGCGCTTGCACCAGGGGCACGTAAAAATAACCTCAAAAACCTAACTCCTAACCATAATATTGCTCTTTCGCACATAACTAACAGTGACAACAACTATTGAGACAAATAACAGTGTTATACCCGTGATACACTATAGCCCAGCTGCTGTGAATGTTTCAAAAGTGTACGTTATAGTGATTTTTGGCCAAACGAAAGTTTCCTGAGGACGTTACTCGTATCGGTGGGCTGTCATTGACAGCCCCCCCAAAATATTGTGCCAATATGTGGTGGTTAATTTTATTATGTGTTATAAATGTACAGACTTATGGAGTTAAAGCCGATATTGGATTGATTTCATCAAACAGTAAGTATTGTTTGTTTATTTATTTAATTTACATACGATTTTTATTAAAAATATCACCTGATCGTACACAAACGAGTCAAGCGTTCTATGTTTCTTAACACTTCTATTTACCAAACAACGTCTTCAAAAATATCTGAACATGCACTTCAACGCCTGGATAATAAAAACGTTCAGATATAAATGAGCATCTTGTTTGCTTCTTAATGACGACTGTTACAACCAGGTAGATGTTACGCTCACGTCTGTAACGAGCCTACACACCTTTTATTTTAACGACGGATTTATTGCCATAGTTTTTATTTACACTGGATGACTGGTTTACCTGTGGTCATGCACGTGGTGTTGGTATAGTAATTATCGTCATTAGTGTAACATTTGCATTCTCACTTGTTTGTTTATCGCCTTGGCGGAGATGGAACGTTCACTGCGTAATTCGACATTGATAAACTAGTCCCTTGGAATCTGATAAAAAGATACGCGTGAGAGCGTTAGATCCTGATAAAACATTTACAGCGTCTTGCAACTTGTTTTTAGATTAAAATATGTTGTTAAGTTCTAGACAATTTAAACGCAATGAAACAGTTGAAATAAGTAGGGTAACAAACAGTCCCTAATTCCCTATTATCAGCCACCTAGGCGTTTTTCTGACTTTAACCGCTAATAATGTCTTCATCTGTAGTACCAAGTATTTAAAGTGGTGTTTTTTTACTTAATGTAAAGTTTATTTGGCAATCGTAGAATTCAATTTAAATCGCCAGAAATGCCGCCATTTATTTTTAATGATTTATTTTCTGAAGTGAGGATCAAATGCTCTAATATCAGCCACTTTTATTTAAATCCAGGCTCCAGCCACCACATGCCCTAATACCGGCCACAGTGTTCCTGAAGTAAAATCAGTAACGGACAAAAACAGGGAAATAGGTTGGTTATTGTCATGAAAAATAAAACATCATTTCTCCGTAATTTTCAAAAAAAGACACGACAAGATTGTTTTAGCAAGTCAAAAACAGCAAGTGAAAAAAAACCCACCATGTCCTCAAATGTATCATTACGGCCCACCACTGTGCATGATTAAGGTAAGCGTGTGAGTAAAATACCCTTGTAAATACCACCTCCACTACCCTGGCTGATATTAGAATTTATTTTCGTGTCAAAAATTCCGTGTATTTTTGGAATTGGACGTACCTATTAAAAGTTATTCAACGATTAATATAGGTGGCTGGTATTAGGGGGATGGCTGGAATTAGGGCACTTTACCCTACTAAAAGTAAAGAATCTTATGGGATGCCTAATTGATCTAGCCTCCTCGGACCCCGCGTACAATTTTCTGTACATAATATAAATTCTGAACTTTTATGGGTAGAGTAACAAGAGTTCCAAATTTAAAAACAAAACAATTGCTTCTGGATCTCAGATTAGACGTAATTAATATAGTTAAAGAATCGCATCTTTCATCTATTTCCTCTGGAATCTTTTTAAGTTTATTAAATTAATAACAGAAACTTCCAACTTTTTTAACAAACAGATCCTAATCTTCTTTATATTAAAATTAAACGTCTATTTACGTTTTAGGGATTCATTTAAAATAAACGGGAATAAACGAATAAATTAATGATTGTACCAGAGTTAAGAAATTTACTGTTTAAGTTTTCGAAGGTAAAGGCTTATTACGAGACGCCCGCGGTCTAGTTCTAGGTAGTGCAATCTATATATGTATATCCATGGATAAAATGAATCTAGTTTCACATTAAGTAACGTGTTATGTTCTAGAACATTGTATCTTGTTTGCTACATGCTACATAGGTAAGACAATCTATGGCATTGTGTATTAACAACCTATGTAGGCAATTGGCGATTAAGATATGTACATGGAAGGTATGTATGTATCTACTGTATGTGGGTATGTATTATAGTTGCCTTATAATAACAGTGGAATAAGGCGCAAAACATTTCTGACTCCGACAGTCACATAGAAGTACCTACATGTGTAATTTGCAAAACACTAGCCACATAAGGCGAAGGTGTCAAATAAAAGCAAAAGCGTGCGATGTTCCTATTCAAGGCCTCGTGTGGTTTGAGTCAACAGGACGTGGTATCGTTTTGCACTTAACTGAAAAAGGAAGTACCTTACTACCACTAGACCACTATATTTCTGCGTTTTACCTTATTAAAGAGTTATGACTACTACGTAAGACAGTTGTGACAACGACAACAGTTGTCAGTATTATGCTGTCTGGATTACGTCATACCTAGCAGTAGCTGTCATTATTAGTTAGTTGCATCAACGGTCAACGTCATCTGAATATACTCGTATATTTTGCACATTTATCTTTGTTACTCCTCAATTACCTACCTATTTTTTAAGGTTTCAAATCGCTGTAATAGGTACGTTGTACATAACATATAGACCAGCGGTGGAACAAAAATGGGTTTTGATAATATTAAAGTTTTTTCTTTTTCGATATGTCATTGTTAGCATGTTAAATAAGACTTTCGTAAAAAGTTAGAAATTTTTAGGGTGAGCGTTGGGATATATTGAAATATTTTAATTTCTGCTAATAACTTTGTAAATATAGAATTAAAGTTACAAAAAACTTTAACATATTCAATACCACTTTAATTTATACACAATATTCGGTTTTTAGAAATCTGGAACATGTGCTTTCTGGTGAACTTAAAAACATGAATTATTTTGTAAATAAATAATTAGAGTAGCTTATATTGCAAAATTACGATATTATGGATCAGCTTATTATACTTGTAAAAAATTAGAAATGTAGACAATGTGCTTCTCTAGATATTGATATCTGGTTAAGCAGTATAGCCAATATTGAATTAAAGTTTGTAGAGTTAATATTAAACGGTCATGACAATGATCTTAGTTCCCACACAAAAGATTAGAAATATAAAATTTGTGCGTCACTAAATACTGATACGTATGCATTCCGTGCTTATATTTACGTTACATTTCAAACGCGCGGCATGGTTGCGCGCGCCGCCGAGGCAGCGATCAAACGGTATTGATATATATAGGTAGGTAGATCAACGGGCTAGCGGGTAACCTAACCTTGCTAGACGCGTGCAAAATAATATTTCACAAAATTCAAAAAAATGTTCTAAAAGCAATCTGTATTTTTAACAGGTTAAAATTAAGTATCTAAATAGTCATAAAAATAATAAACCAGAACATTTGGTCGTGTCGTGTCTTTAACCTTGCCAGGCGATCTAAAAAGTATGGCACTTACTTGCACGCAGAATTAAGTTTGTTTACTATACAAATTGTATGCATTACAAAGTTATCTTTGCACACAAAATTAAGTTTCTCTACTATACAAAGCGTATGCATCGCAGTTATTTTTGCACTCAAAATTATGTTTGTCTACTAAACAAAGTGTATGCATTACAAAGTTATTTTTGTAGTAAATTAAAGACCACTAGGTAGGATGTACAGTCAGCAATACTATTCGCTTAGCACCTTTGCATACAAACCTATACAGGGGTGGTATCTTTTCTCTGCAGCTAACTGTACAATGTGATTGTAACTATGAGGATGGTGTATATTTATGATGTATGAGGACATTTCTATTAAAAGTTATGTTAGATTTTGAAATTTTTATATTGAGTATATCTACTTATATAAAAATTTGAATTTTGGTTATAGAATTTTATATTATATAACATACAAAAAAAACAACAATAAACAAAAAAATATATATAGGGCTGTAGCTCCTAAACCGTCCGTCGCAGCGCAAAAATAAAAAAAAATTCGTTCCCCTCTTTCAATATACAAAAAACACAATAAATAAATAAATGAATATTATAGGACATTCTTACACAGATTGACAGTCCCACAGTAAGCTCAAGAAGGCTTGTGTTATGGGTACTCAGACAACGATATATATAATATACAAATACATAGAAAACACCCATGACTCAGGAACAAATATCTGTGTTCATCACACAAATAAATGCCCTTACCGGAATTCGAACCCAGGACCATCGGCTTCACAGGCAGGGTCACCCACTAGGCCAGACCGGTCGTACAATGAAACACAAAAAGAAAAAAAAAATCTTTACACGGCTGTATCTCCTAAACCGCGCGTCGTAGCACAAAAACAATCATCAAATTTTCGATCCACTTTAAGAAACCCTCAATTAATATTAAAAAAAAAAAAAAACAAAAAAAAACGAAAAAATCTTTATAAGGCTCTATCTCCTGAACCGTGCGTCGTAGCGCAACATAATAAAATTTTCGTTCAACTGCAGTGGACCCTTAATTAACATTAAAAAAAAAGAAAAAAGGAAAGAAAATTCTTTAGAGGGCTGTATCTCCTAAACAGTGCGTTGTAGAGCAAAAATCGTGCGACGGAGCGCAAAAATAATCAAATTTTCGTTCCACTTTAAGATACCCTTAATTAATATAGGTATATAAAAAACACAAAAAATCCGTATAAGGCTTAATCTCCTAAACCGTGCGCCGTAGCGCAAAATAATAACATTTTCGTCCGCCTGCAGTGGACCCTTAATAAACATTTAAAAAAAAAAACAGAAAAAAAACAGAAAAAATATTTACAGGGCTGTATCTCCTAAACCATTCGTTATAGCGCAAAAATAATCAAATTTTCGTTCCCCTATCAGAAGCCCCTAAGTAACATACAAAAAACACAATGAAAACATAAAAGAAAAAAACAAAGAAAACAATCTTTTTATAGGGCTGTATCTCCTAAACCGTGCGTCGGAGCGCAAAAAAAGTAAAATGTTCGTTCCCCTCTAAAAAAGATAGATATAACTCCGTAATAGATGGATACAGTCTAAGGAAAAAACGTGCCTCGAAAATCACGAAAATTTGATTCTCGATCAGAGGGCGCCACTAGTTTTGGCTTACTCTCGTATAGATGGCGTTGACGGTTTCGTTTGTTATTTATAATTTTAACGCATATCAGTGAAAGAACATGGGTCAAAATCATATAAAAATAATTAATGCAAATAAAAAAATCATTTATCCATATTTAAATACATTTTAACGTATTTTTATAAATCTTCATTTTTAGTTTTAAAGTATGTCGATAGATGGCAGTGAATTTAAAGCGGTTACAAAATTTACTATGACAGTACCACTCTATCTTATTATATCCTCTTTGCCTCTAAGAAACCCTTTTTTAATATGAGAAAAAACAAAAAAAAAACGAAAAAAATATTTACACGGCTGTAACTCCTAAACCGTGCGTCGTAGCGCAAAAATAATCAAAATTTCATTCCACTTTAAGAAACCCTTAATTTATATTAAAAAAAAAAAAAATCTTTATAAGGCTGTATCTCCTAAACCGTGCATCGTAGCGCAAAATAATAAAATTTTCGTTCCATTGCAGTGGACCCTTAGTTAACATTAAAAAAAAAAAACAAAAAAAAAACAGAAAAATATCTTTACAGCGCTGTCTCTCCTAAACCGTGCGTTGAAGCGCAAAAATAATCTAATTTTCGTTCTCGTTTGAGAAACCCGTAAGTAACATTCAAAAAATACAATGAAAAACAAAAAAGAAAACAAAAAATTAAAACATCTTTATAGGGTTGTATCTTTTAAATATTAATAAGGGTTTCTTAAAGTGGAACGAAAATTTAATTATTTTTGCTCTTCGCTCCGACGCACGGTTTAGGAGATACAACCCTATAAACATTTTTTTCTTTGTTTGTTTTCTTTTTAGTTTTTCATTGTGTGTTTTGTATGTTACTTAGGGGCTTTTCAAAGGGGAACGAAAATTAGATTATTTTTGCGCTACAACGCACGGTTTAGGAGATACAACCCTATAAAGATTTTTTATTTTTTTGTTTTCTTCTTTGTTGTTCGATTATGTTTTTTGAATGTTACTTACGGGTTTCTCAAAGGGGAACGAAAATTAGATTAGTTTTGCGCTACAACGCACGGTTTACGAGATACAGCCCTGTCATAGGACATTTCGATGCTAGTGCGGAAAGTGTGTCATTATTAGACATTTCCGCACGTGTATCGAACGACGTTTTTCAATACAGTTGCGAAAAAATAAGAAAAACAACAAGTAAGGAATTCGAAACTTTTATATTATTAATTCTGTGACATCATTGACATTGACATTATGAAGAGGTGTTTTTTTAGCTGGGTGTTATTATTATTGAACCCACTTTAATGAAAGTTTTTTTTTTAAATGCATGTTCTATAAGACAATTTTACATATAAAACATTGTACTATTATTACCCAAATATCGTTAATTACGATTATTTGTGTATCGTACATTTATAAAAACAATATCGAATGTTGCCTTTGGAAATTTAAAGCAGAAATAAAAAACGCCTCTCCTTTGACAGGCGTTCCGTTCTATTCAGACAACTTATTAAGAACGGTTTTTCAATATTCAATATATAAAAAAATAGACGTGTTATAATGATGAAGACGAAGAGGTAAGTAATAAAATATGAAATATGTATATTTTTCGTATTCTTACTTTAACAGTAGGTTTTTATGTTGATTACTGAGTATTGAGTATTGAAATAATCGTTAATAACGATATTTAGGTAATAATAGTACAATGTTTTATATTTGTAAAACAATACAATGTGTATAATGTTGTATGTAGTGGGTTCAATAATAATAACAAAATCCATTCTAGTCGAATAAAAGCTATAAAAACACCTCTTCATAATGTCAATGTCAATAATTAGAGTTTTGAATGATTCACGGTGGTTTTGAAATATCGGGAGCTCACAAATAATACAAAAGGTAATCACGGTCTATATCCCGGTCAATATAAGTCTAATGTCAATAATGTCACAGAATTAATAATATAAAAGTTTCGAATTCCTTACTTGTTGTTTTTCGCAACGGTATTAAAAAACGTCGTTCGATACACGTGCGGAAATGTCATTCTTCGAAAGTATGTAAAGTATGACATACTTTCCGCACTAGCATCGAAATGTACTATTTCTGTTTTTTTTTTTCTTTTTTTTTAATGTTAACTAAGGGTCCACTGCAATGGAACGAAAATTTTATTATTTTGCGCTACGATGCACGGTTTAGGAGATACAGCCTTATAAAGATTTTCTGTGTTTTTTTTTAAATATATTACTTAAGGGATTCTTAGTGGAATGAAAATTTGATTATTTTTGCGCTCCGTCGCACGGTTTAGGAGATACAACCCTATAAAGATTTTTTCTTTGTTTTTCTTTTTAGTTTTTCATTGTGTTTTCTGTATGTTACTTAGGGGTTTCTCAAAGGGGAACGAAAATTAGATTATTTTTGCGCTACAACGCACGGTTTAGGAGATACAGCCCTCTAAAAAAAAATTTCTGTTTTTTTTTTCTTTTCTTTTTAAATGTTAATTAAGTTGAAAGAAAATTTTATTATTTTACTCTACGACCCACGGTTCAGAGATACAGCCTTATAAAGACTTTTTTGGTATTTTTTTTTATATTACGTACGACGCTCGGCTTAGGAGATACAGCCGTGTAGAGTTTTTTTTCTTATTGTGTTTCATTGTGTTTTTTGTATATTAAAAGTGTTTTTAAAGGGGAACGAAAATTTTATTATTTTTGCGCTACGACGGACGGGTTAGGAGATACAGCCCTATATTTCTTTTTTTGTATATTTATATAATATAAAATTCAATAACCAAACTTCAACTTTATATATAAGTAGATATATTTAATATAAAAATTTCAAAATCTAACATAATTTAATAATAGCGTTGTAGCGTAAAATAATAAAATTTTCGTTCAACTTAATTAACATTTAAAAAGAAAAGAAAAAAAAACAAAAATTTTTTTAGAGGGCTGTATCTCCTAAACCGTGCGACGGAGCGCAAAAATAATCAAATTTTCGTTCCACTAAGAAACCCTTAATTAATATATTTAAAAAAAACCACAAAAAACCTTTTTAATTCTGTATCTCCTAAACCGTGTGCCGTAGCGCAAAATAATAAACATTTTCGTTCGCCATTAGGGTCATTTAGGGTCGTTCGCCTGCAGTGGAACCTTAATAAACATTTAAAAAAAAACAAATAGAAAAAAAAACAGAAAAAAATATTTACAGGGCTTAAATAATCAAATTTTCGTTCCCTTAACAGAAGCCCTTAAGTAACATACAAAAAACACAATAAATAACATACATCATAAATATACACCATCGTCATAGTTACAATCACATTGTACAGTCAGCTGCAGAGAAAAGATACCACCCCTGTAAAGAAGTTTGTATGCAACGGTGCTAAGCGAATAGTATTGCTGACTGTACATCCTACCCAGTAGTCTTTAATTTACTGTACTACAAAAATAACTTTGTAATGCATACAATTACTATAGTAGACAAACTTAATTTTACGTACGAGTAAGTGCCATACGTTACTTTTTAGCTCTTCTGGCAAGGTCAAAGACCCGACCAAATGTTCAGGCTTATTTTTTTGTGACTATTTAGATACTTAACTTCAACCTGTAAAAATTACAGATTGCCTCACGAACTTTTTTGGAGCCCTAAAAAATCTTAAAAAATATAAGGGTTGATTTAGCCCCGCTACCCTGCAGCCAGACCTCCAGTGCTGAGTTAGGGTATGATAGGAGAAGTATCAGGCAAATTTTCAGCTTGCCTCAAGGACCTACTCCAAAATGTCTACCAGCTCTCGGACCACCAAGTAACTACAAATAATCAGTCCACATAACAAACATTTTGTACTCATTTTGAAGTCATAATTACATTAATTTCACGTAATATCGGCATCTAATTTATGTGCACGGTAAACAAACTAATGAATGACAAGAAAAGTACGAAGTACTTACGAAGCTGAGCGGGGGGTGGGGCGACCGGGCGAGGTACCTATAGGTATAGATAGATACGAATGCTACGATAGGCTCCCGCGTGCCGCGCCGGCACCTTGACGGACCAGCGCGGCGTATGTATGAATTTCGCGCCTTTTTAAATAGATTTGGCTATAACAATGGAAGCTACACACAGAAATTTCTTACTTTTCATAATATGGTTGCATATATTATTTTATAGTATGAAACTTATCTTTATAGACTTTAATTCAATATTGGACCTTACAGGACAAAAAACGCATATTAAAATTTAAGCAGCAATCCTATTTTTCTAATTTTTCGGCTTTGTCTATTAACTTAAGAATTTAGAGATATTATTGTGGATTTTTAAAACTTTAATTCAATATCGACAAAATAATAAGCTAATTTTAGTTTGACAAAGAAGCACGTTGAATTTTTTTCTAAAAATGTAACAGTTTAAAGAGTCATACATAATTTAAACGATGAAGCTTAAACTTTGCACTTTAATTCAATATTCAAAAAGCATCAATCAAAATATATAAATACCTAATTGATACCTAACGCTCGTTCTAACTTTTCCTCTTAAATTACAAATATGCTTAAAAACATGTCCCCTGCCATATAAGCATCACTTTTCCTTCTTTAGAATTATCATAACTTTAAGGTCAAAAATATGGTCCCACTATCGGTCTAATAGTACAAACCTATATACGATGACGTCGATAGCCCAAAAATACGTTGACAAATAATTTTTAGGAATATTTTTATTACTTACACATTTTTTACATAACATCATTAATAAAAACTCATTTAACTACACAACGTGTTATCTTCAAAACATACTTATTTTACTTTGTAACATAAACGCTAACGTCATACAAAACATTTTACGTATGTATTGGCCCACCTGTAGTCGGCGCAACTTAAGAACCAATATTTGACAGTTACTAATGATATGATAATACTATTACTTATTCTGTGGTATTGTATAATTATGAAGCTGAAGACATACCCCCTTATTCATAAACGTCTACTAAAGTTGACAAGCCGCTAATAATCGTTTGTCCCTTTCTGACGTATTGGTATGATGGAAAGGGACAAACGATTATTAGCGGCTTGTCAACTTTAGTAGACGTTTATGAATAAGGGGGGCTACTGTTTAACTGGTAGCCCTGCTTCATATAGGTACCTATAATACTTAAGGGTCAATTCATAACTGTCAAATATTGGTTCTTACGTTGCGCCGACTAGACCTGTAAGTGTACCTACTACAAAGGATGTAAGAAATATAAAAAATACTTAACTTTTTTAAATGTCGATGTCCCTTAGCAATAAAATACAGATTTTGATATTAAGATATCTATGAATTCTGGACAATTCCATGTTTTATTGCAATGTATTCATGGTGCAGACGCTGTTCTGCCGTGCCAAGTTTCTAAAATAGCAACAACTGAAAGGGACTGAATGGCATGATATTTTCCTGAATCAGTACAAAGTTCAACAGTTGTGGCGGAAAGCCAATTTTTGAGACGGGGCTATTCTGGTAACTTTGTTTACTTTTGCCTCGGACAATTTTATTTTACAATCCATTGGAGCTGAATGAGTAGGTACCGAGGTTGTCATCCCGCCTTAATCGGAAAAGCAGGAAGAAGCAGGAAGCGAGCGAGCCTATTATTATACAATGACATCTTCAAATTATGCATGTCAGTGGTAACTTGGTAAGGATTCATGATCATCATCTTCCTCGCGTTATCCCGGCATTTTTGCCACGGCTCATGGGAGCCTGGGGTCCGCTTGGCAACTAACCCCGAGAATTGGCGTAGACACTAGTTTTTACGAAAGCGACTGCCATCTGACCTTTCAACCCAGAGGGTAAACTAGACCTTATTGGGATTAGGGTCCGGTTTCCTCACGATGTTTTCCTTCACATCATCTTTGATAATACCTCCTCTCTCGAAGGTTGTCTTTAAGAAACCCCCTTAGGGGGATAGTTCATAACGAAATATATTTTCTCGTGTGTTTTATCGATACTCGAATAGTTGTCCTTTGTAAAATAGATATAAGTATACCCTAAGAAGATTTTATTTGGCATTCGCCATTGTGGCGGGTTTTCAGTGGTACGAGTACTAATTTATTTTACTGGCAAGGAGACTCCTTGACAGCAGAGTTGAAAGTCATCGAATGTCACCAATGTAAAAAAGAACAATAGATTTTGCAATTATAAACGATTTTACCACAAAATGCCAAATAAGTTTATTAAAAATGCAAGAAAAAATTGTTTTGAATAAGTACCAAAAATAAAACATTTACGTCAATAGGTGAAAAAGACGAAGACGTAACAATCCAATAAACAACATGACCAGGAAATTAGTTGTTGACATGACCAGGTATTGACACATTTGACTATTACGTGACGTACGCACGTCGTAAATTATTGCCATAATATGTAAGCAGAAGATTGTACCGACACTATATTAGGGGCAAACAGAATCTTGTCAAGCTTTACACTTTACTACATAAATCCTAACGTAAATGGATATCTAATTTACAAAATAGAAAAAAAACATATAGGTATAAGAAAGTCAAAGATGTAACTGAGAATACCTACAAAAGATAACACTGATATCAAGAAACATGTAAAAGATAAAAAAACACGTGGTTTTTAGGGATCCGTACCCAAAGGGTAAAAACGGGACCCTATTAATAAGGCTCCGCTGTCCGTCTGTCTGTCTGTCACCAGGCTGTATCTAAAGAATCGTGATAGCTAGACAGTTGAAAATTTCACAGATGAAGTATTTCTGTTGCCGCTATAACAACAGTTAACAACACATACTAAAAAGTACGGAACCCTCGGTAGGGAGTCCGACGCGCACTTGTCCGGTGTTTTATTATCTTATTAAGTTTCATGACGCGCGTTTGTTTATTTTCGCTGCATCTAATCTAATCGAACATATCGCATTCGGTGAAATAAAGAAAGAGATAATAAGAATGCAGCGGCTTTGGGTGGTCGTTCGCTTACCGAATAATCCACTCGTAGTTTTAACTGTCTCAATTATGGCGGCCCACAGCTGACGCGGCGGCCATAAAAGTACCGCTGATGAAAGAGCACAATCCCATTGTGATCCCAATAAAACGGGCTTTATGTCCGAAGGGGGCGTCATTATGTGAAAAATGAAAAACGAATCGCACTTATACACCGAATATTACTTATCGTAGATACTGCTAATGTTGAAGGTGATTTTGTGAAATTGACTGTTGATTGATTGCGTTTTGACGTCGCGCGTCGCACGTCTCCTCGGCGACCTCTGTGGAACTGTCGTGTATTTCTTCATGAATGACAGCTCAAATTGGAATCAACCTAGCTCCAATATATTTTTACTTGTAACATTGTTAACAAATATGCATTTTTTTATTTGTACGTATTTTTCATAGTACCTACCTAATTGCGTTAACTCAGCGAAAGATGCAAAGTTTTTGCAAAATTTTTAAGATGAAAAATGACGTCGTTTTTGGAGGCACCAGCTGCGTAGTCCTGGCCGGAGGGTCAACTCTGTAGATTAGATAAGGGCGTCTGACTTTTTGTCCCCAATTGTAATAAAGGACACGAATCAGAATAACAAAGCCTGTATAAACAAAAAAGTTTCATCTTTTTTGTATTCAGGCTGCTCACAGTTTCAATTTAATTCAATTTGTTTATCTTATTATCCGTTGTTATATTATAACATCGTCTATACTGTGTTTGTTTTTTTTTTTGTTTCTTAGACTACGTACTCGTTGACTCGTTGTTTAACTTCGACAAGATTGTGATATCAGTAAATGTTTGACTATAGTTAGCTTAGCGTTATTTCATTGTTCACAAAAATGCGCCGAAAACAATGTTCATTTGGTCTTCCGTGAAAACGCTTATTGAATACGTCTGGATGCACGTTTTGTCAAATATTTTTCTTTTCTCGTCGGTATCCAATATCATCACAGCAGTCAGCCCACTGCCATCCATTACTTCGGTGACGCACGGATGAGGGTCCCAAAATTGCTTATTTCTGGATCCGCAATAAAGGTGGCATAAGAAATTAAATACGAAACATACATGTATCATGAGTCGTTGGTCGTATAATAAAGAATTGTATTGCATACCGCAAAAGTAAAAAAAAAAACAGGTATGTACGAAAACTGAAACATGTTTTTATCTATAAATCATTTTTGATACAAGGTTTTACCACCAACTGTTACTTGTCTACTCTACAATTACTACTTCTACTACTTAACAAAACTATTCTATTGAGCCTATTAACCAGTAAAGGCACAGAATATCTAAGATAGGTACAAATGTACACCGACCTGATTTTGACGGTTAGCTTAATAAGTAACTTAATAATCTATTAATAGATAATTATAAACTTAATCGTAGGTGACGCGCGGTGCGAGAAACATAACAATTTGGATGTGACCTTACTATAAATAAAGATATAGTTAGGTCGCACTAAGGTTTTGACTTGACTGTAAAATGTAATACAAATCTTCAATAAAAAAAGCAAAAGATGATTTGAAAGCTTGTTTTATACTGTTCAAAACGTGATATAATTAATTTAAAATTTTGACTTCATTTACTACTTGTTTACTTTGGGATGTCTTTAGACAAAATTACGTGGCTGGATTGTAAAAAATTATACTTCACAAAAGGGATTAAAAATCAGTGTCACAATAATATTTAAAATAGGCACAATTGTTTATTTATATGAATCTACTTTATTAGAACGTTATTTTATCACCAGCATTTAGTTCTCCGACAAGTCTGTACTTTAGCTAATACCTTAAAAATTAGGGTACTTTTCGGCAACACATACGCTTATTTTTCACTGGCATCCAACGAGTAGGTTTGGTACAAGTAAAACATGAACAGTTGCAATTTTCGTAGTCCAATACACATGAATTATATAACTAAAGAAATATAAAATATCCAGCTTTTGTTTTATGTAAGATACAACCATGTAAAAAAGAAAAAAATATAGGGATCAAAATCACGTTGAACAGGCCGCGTATTTTTTGCATGTTTTTTATAACTTTTTTCTGAATATTACATAGAATTATGCAAAAATACGTTGCGTACGTTAAATTATATTGTACTGTAATTTTGCATTAACTACGCTTTCAACTCATGTATATGAATAATAAGGGACTTGTACCTATAACTTTTTTTTCAGTAAAAATATTTGTGACAACTTATGACCTGACTAACTTATGACCAGGCATCGTAAACTGCGAGCGAAATCCATTGAAATGACGTACTTTGACTTGACAACAACCCTAGTACTTCAATGTATTTCGCTCGCAGTTTACGATGCCTGCTTATGACCTATATGCAGTGAGCCACACCTGGTACGACGAATAATGGAAATAAATAAAAATATAATGTATTAGATAATAGATAATTTATAGCGTTTATCACTTCGTTGTTGTCAATTTCGCTTTTTGGGGCGAGGTCATAAACTTTGTCTTTATGGTGTGTAAATAATCATTAGCAAGTCCTATCGTTTCTTACATCTCGTATATAGAAACTCGAAAGTATATTAATTTTGTACATTAAACAAGTACTTACCTACATATATCAACACAACATAAGTTCATTATTCACGAAATCCAGCTTATATGTAAACTTTTGTAAATATTTGTGTAAGTATATAGGACAAAAGCTATTCGTTAATTTGAGTAACCGCGGAACTTGAAACCAATTGTGAGAATGTAGTACAGTTGCGTTTCAAGTCCTTAATTAATTGCACCCGGGTTCGGTAGTTCGACTGCGTAGAGGATCCAATTTACTTGCAAACTTACTCGGTGTTATATTAAGTGAAATGGAACTTAATTTATCATGATACTGATACCCTTGTATTTTCTTGATGTTTCAAGCAAATATGATACATTGCACAAATGACATGATACAACTCGTTAGGTATTTTTGAAGTGGTTACGCTTGATTATAAAAATAGGTACAACAAATACGTTATATCAGATACTGACGATTGTGTTTATTTCAGTTGCTAGAGTATCGAAATAAAGTGCAAACCTCTCTGCCGGTCTACAATGTTTTCTAACGGCATTATAGAATTCATCGCAATCTTTTTTGTCAACTTACTATAATTTTCCGCGTTTATTTAAAACTTGTTTGTGATTACGATTGACGTTGACATATTACGCAAGACAAGAAAAGTTTCCAGTCTTGTCAACGATGTCTCAGTTTTGGCAGTTTTGTTCATAATATGCGATGGGTTTGAGTACTATCCGACTGCCGAAGGAGGTTAATTTACTGATTGATGCAAGAAACATGTATTAGGAAAAAAATAACGTTTTCCACACTATACGTATCTACAGAATTTATTTTATTTTATTTATAGAGTTAAACCAAGAAAAGTCTGCAACGATTTTGATAGCAAACGCAGTGCAAGTGTTATTTTAAACGTCAAACTTCTATGAAATTATGACGTATAAAAACACTTGTACTGCGTGTGCTATCAAAATCGTTGAAGACTTTTCTTGGTCTCACTCTTACAAATCAAAACTACTAACTATTGTTGCTGTACAGTTGTACACACAGTTCTTCTCACTTCTTTACGTACATCTTTTTTTTGTTTAATGAAATAGGAGGCAAACGAGCAGACGGATCACCTGATGGTAAGCGATTACCGCCGCCCATGGACACCCGCAACACCAGAGGGGTTGTAAGTGCGTTGCCGGCCTTTAAGATGGGAATACGCTCTTTTCTTGAAGGTTTGAATACCCCAGGCGACAGTTCATTACACAGTTTAGCTGTGCGAGGCAGGAAGTTTCTAGAGAAACGCATAGTTGAGGACTGCCAACCATCTAAGTGGTGAGGATGGTAATGTTGTCGCGTAGTACCTACGGGTCTCTTAATTCATCATCATTTTATAATCATTTTATCTAACAGGCTAATCTTTATAATTTTCCAAAAAAAAATGCTTAGGTATCTGATGGTAACACTGAAGGTTGTAAAGATACCGTCTGATAACATAGGATGATAGCACGCTAAATTGTTCAATTGAAGTGCTTTAATACACAGAGATTATTGTACGGTGTACCAAATCGTATAGTATGATAAGCGCTCAATTGAGGTCCGCTGCCAAGTCCAATGCGACACTTAGCGCTGACCTCGATCCTGGTCTAATTCACTAACCATTTAGTTTCAATTGCCGAACCAAATCTAGCATCACTAGAGGCGGCAATCCGTAACAACTATGCCTAATCGGAGATCATTCAAATACTGGTTCGTCAGGCGTTGCGCTATCTAGGTTCTCGAAATAACAAACACTGTATTGGACCGTTGTCATTAAGCCTGACTGTCACTGTCCTACTGATGATATAGATAGACAGTGGTTCGATCAATGAGGGTGGGATAGGGAACATTGGGCGAAATATAGCCATCTGTTATTTGACTTTGAAGCTTTTGATGGCATGTTAAGTTTGCTTTTTGCATGTGCCTGTCGGACATGTGCAGCGATAACGGGTGATTGGTTTCGATCCTGTATTAATTGTTGGCGCTGATATTGGAATCGTTATAGTACCTATGGTTGTATTCATATTGTCAGTTATAATTCTACATACATACGTATAGGATCTTGGCCAGCTTCTAACGAAAATTTATGAGATAAGGCCGAAATATTGACATTGACACTGACATTGTAGATCCTGTAAAACTGATGATGATGATACTTCCGAGTTCCGGCCGACTTCGACCATGGCGACCACTTCGACTCCTAGTAACTAAGAGCTAAGGGCTTACTATTAGCTCGGCGCTCGTGCGCCCGAATATGGCTGACGTAGCCTATAGCCGATATTCGAGGCGAACCCCCGCGCACATGAGGACACCAGCCACATAGTGGTAGTGAATGGAAGCAGGCTGGCGTGCTTTCAGCTCGTCGCGTTAAGCCTGTAAAACTACTATTTATATATAGGACTGTGTAAGATTACAAATTGAGCCGACTCAAACAAGTGGTAATATTAATACAAGCCGTTATTAATAATGTGCAAGTTAATAGCATAACATAAACTACGGTGTTTTCACATCATCAGCTGGGCCGCAAACTACTCTTCCACAGTTTCGGAATTTAAGAGACCCGTAGGTACTATTGCTACAAAGTTACATGCAAATTGAATCACTTTTACACTTCAGTATGTAGTTAATCAGATATAAATATGCAGGTAAACTTGCTGAAGAGCGCCGAGTTACCTACAAGTCGCTGAATTCGCGTCCGAACTACACTATTCGTCTTTATTCGTAATATATTTTCGTATATAAATAAGAATTCGCCCAAACTACGCAATAAATATTTTGATTTCCCTTAACTTTCTGTCTCCATCCAAACCGATCCTCTTGATTGATTGAATTTTAAAATTGTATTTATTTAAACGTCACTGTAGAATCATGAAAAACATAAACAACAATTTCGTTAAATAAACATTTGGAACACGAAAACTAAATGTGCCCTCTAGTTTATCCTAGGACATCGCTTTGCTGCTTAGTCGAATATCTGAGAGGTTGTAATGAAGGTTGGATATGTCACAGCCACTGCTCAAGACCTCCTATGATCCCTGAAATTTAAAAAAGCTATGTTTTCGTATTTTTTGTTATATCACCACAATTTTCGCCCGTTTCCACTGTCCAAAGCCAAACACCCAAAACAGTTCAATCGTCCTAATCCATTAAATAATTTCACGGTTTAGACTCACTTGTTAATTTTTTTAATGTAAACCGTGAAATTATTTAATGTTTGTATGTCTCACAACAGTTTAAATTCGTCCTAATCCAGTTGGCGGACTTCCTTCATTTAAAATTAAAAAGCATGACCGAAGCCTACCGTCGCCTATTTATGAGTAATAATTTCAAGTTGGATCCGTCAACGTTGCAGCCATGTTTACAGTTTAGCATCCTAGTCCGTTGGAATAAGGCGAAAAATGTATGCATAATTGCATATAGGTAAGTATCTGACTTGGGGAGTTTTATATAAAATTTTAAGCACGTCCCTGCGCAGTGGCGGGCGTGTAAATCGGGCGGGAAGTTTGCGCATTAGCAACGCGGGAAATAGCCAGAGATGAGAAAAGTTGACGACAACATGGCATTGAAGATTTTCATTGTGTACCGTCAAGTGAGATTTAATTGAGGCTTCCGTTGCGGACATTGCGGTTCAAAAAAATCTGGGTAAAAATTCTGAACTTATTGACAATTCGATAAATGACGGTAATTTTTGCATGAAATGTTTGAGTTGAAGAGTGAAGGGAGGGAAAATTTGTGGCGGAAACAAAGTGGTACCTACACTACCTACCACCATATAGTTAATACCTATTATGCAAAAGATGCTGATAAGCAATAATATGTCAACCCACAAAAACAAAAAATAATAATTTTAATGCCATATTGTACCTGAAGGTTGTCTGGAAGAGATCGCTTTTTAGCGATAAGACCGCATGTTGTTGCTTAGTTCGCTATGTTAATTATAATGTATCTTATTTTGTTTTAATTATGCACAATAAAGAATATATTATTATTATTATTTTCTCTAGGATTTATCTTTCTCATTATCATTATTATTATTGTAGCTGGCCCGCTCGACTTCGTTTTGCAAAAATGACCTTAGTGATTTGAAATTTATAAATATTCCAATAGAAGGAAAAAAGGTTAACACAGGTCCGTTAACACGTGTTGTCTGTTTTGTATTAATGCGTTTAGTACCTTAACTTATTGCAGTAATGGCTAGAACGCATACTAAAATGTCAATAATGTCTTAAGAGAGAGTAACTCGTTATTGCGGAAATCATTCCATTAATTCTGTTTTACCATATGCGCTATGAAGGTAAATATTGCTAAAAATGGTGTTAATAATAAGTAATTTTACGAATTTAGTGCACAAATCTGTTAATTGTTGCGGTTTTCAAGAGGTAATACTAATGCTAATCGAAATAAGGTATTTATAAAGCGTAATCACACTAGTTTATAAGCGTTTTATTTTTTAGGTAAGTTTGCCAAAATAAATTAAACAAAACCGCAAAATGCTGTAGTTTTTCTTAGCAATTCATTTTTAGTGCCTAAATCGCACTTTTTTTATTTAATAGACCGCACGACTAGCGACGCGAAGTGAACTGAAGCGGAGGGGCAGATAAACATGGCGTCTTGACAAGTGTTGCCAGCGTAGAAATTGCTTCCAGTGTAGTAAAAATGTGTGATTTTCGACTTATCCCCATTTTCGAATTTACCCCAAAGCACCCTACTCCATTTTTGTAACATAACTTTTATTGTAATCATAGTGGTTTATTTAGGTGAAAATAGCGCATTAAATAGCTGTTCAAGATTTGGTGATCATTAATTACGACTTTACGAGTACCTATATTTGGTGTTACAATACAATTTGAACATATGCAGATTCGTAAAATAATGTATTTTTTATAATTATAATGATTTTAAATAACTTGTTACAGTTGAATCTCCAACAAACCGTTCGATCACCCCGCCAAGGAACAATTTAAGACCCATAAGATATTAACACTGCCAGCCGTTTATATATTAGAAGCATGCAAATACGTTAGAGCAAACCAAGATGCATATAAAAAAATCTGTACCCGCGACGCAGACAGCCGCAGAATGCCCATGCTAATCGCTCCTACCCAACGACTCGCGAAGGCCCGAAAGTCTCTCAGTGTTATCGGGCCAAAAATATACAACAAAATTCCTAATTTTTAACAGAAAGCGATTCAATATTTAATGAAAAACTTAAATGTCTACTCCTTGACCAAGCATGTTACTCTATTGATGATTTTATGAAAGAGATTATTTAAAATATTATTGTATTGACAACTATTGCACGATGATTATTTAAGAAATTGAAAACTTTGACCAATGTATTTTATCAATCATATTGAATTGTATATAACTGTCGTATTTCAAATGTACCTGTGTGACCTGTAAAATATGTTTTATCAATAAATAAACTGAACAGAACTGAACTGAATCATTCTTGCAAATCGGAAATAATATCATATCAATGCATTATGAGGCTTGATTGATTATTACAAAACAAAATTTAAGTTATACTTATATTAGGTTAGTATTTAACAACAACAAGTTATGTGCTTATAACATGTTGATTATAAGTTCAAAGGCAGATTTTCACAATTAGAAAAACTGTGTTAAGTATAATGACACATTCTTGAGAAATTTTCACGTCATCATGCAATTCGCAATAAACAAAAAGGGGATTATTGCGACAAAATTATTTTTTTTTCGAATATTATAATTATAAATCACTAGTATTCATTGTATTAAAACTGACAAATACAACAGTTTGGAGAAAATCTTGAATATTCAGAATAAACACTCAAAAACTACGAAAAATCTTTAGACGCCATTTTCTCAAAATGCTGCTTATGTGGGTTAACACATTATTGCTTATCAGCATCCTAAATGTCGACACAGTGCCATACAAATGTCGTCAGGGTCTTACAAAGGCCACAAAAATAATAAATAGTGCCATAACAATTTTGATATTCAATAAATCAATCGTTTATTTGTAGATAAAAACATAGATACAATGCATGCAAATACATTTATATTAAACATTACACCACCCGGTAATGTCAAATCAAAAGAATAAAAATCCATTACAATTAAAAGTATAGAAAAAAAAACAATTATATGTACCTATTGCCATAGAATGTCGAAAAAATGCCGTTTACATGTCAAAAGCGCCTAAAGGGGCCTACTGACTATCAGTCCGCCGGACGATATCGGCCCGTCAAAAATTTGACAGTTGTTTGGAACTGTCAAATTTTTGTTCTGACAGGCCGATATCGTCCGGCGGACTGATAGTCAGTGGGCCCCGTTACTAATGGCTGATTAGTAACTGTAAAAAGTAGTGCCTCGTACAGCATATTTTTTGTTGTTAAAAACCCTTCCTAAAACGATGATTATAAATCTGATTTTCCTAAAACAAAAATAAACCGGCCAAGTGCGAGTCGGACTCGCGCACCGAGGGTTCCGTACATTACATAATTTATCAATGTATTTTTTATGCGAAACGTGAGTGAAAGGTAAATTGCCGTTTACGATTTATGACGAATTAAAAAAAAAACTACTTACCAGATCTCGTGTAAACCAATTTTCGGTGGAAGTTTGCATGGTAATGTACATCATATATTTTTTTCAGTTTTATCATTCTCCTATTTTAGAAGTTACAGCGAGGGGGGGGGGGGGGGGAGACACATTTTACCACTTTGGAAGTGTCTCTCGCGCAAACTATTCAGTTTAGAAAATAATTATATTAGAAACCTCAATATCATTTTTGAAGACCTATCTATAGATACCCCACTCGTATAAGTTTGATGAAAAAAAAAATTTTTTGAGTTTCAGTTCCAAGTATCCCCCCCCATCCATGTAGTTGGAGCCCCCAATTTTTTTTGTTTTTTTTTTATTTACTTTTGTGTGAAAATCTTAATGCGGTTCACAGAAGTCATCTACTTACCAAGTTTCAACAGTATAGTTCTTATACTTTCAGAGAAAAGTGGCTGTGACATACGGACGGATAGACAGACAGACAGACAGACAGACATGACGAATCTATAAGGAAAAAACGGAATTTTTGCCATTTGGCTACGGTTGCCATACAAATGTCGAAAAACAACCTTTTCAAAAATTTACCCTAGAATATCTACGATAATACCTACTATTATCTATATACTATAACTACGAGTCACAGAGACTACTTAAAGGTCTTAAAGCGATAACGAGATCAGGAGCTCGAACAAACAAAAATCGATAAATTGAAAAGATTCCAAATTAAACGAACTGATAATCCGGGGGTTCTGAAAATGAGCAACTAACGAGAATAGTTAAACGAACCCGTAATTTGCATACAAATTGGCTTTCAGGGATAAACGCTTCATTTGTATTCAAACGCAGGGTCTCAGTTCAGTGGCTGAAGATCATTTATCCAGTTTCGGATTTGAATCAACCACGATATCAGTGGCTACAACCTTACAACTTGATCGCTAGTTAAAAAATTTTTAAACTGTTTATTTCAAAAAAATTAATTACTAATTTTACTACAGACTTAGCCTCTACACTAACTAGCAATACATGAAATGTCATTTTAGTCTACGGAATAATAAAACAGACTATAGTTAGGACATTCTTTAGGGTTCCGTACCCAAAGGGTAAAAACGGGACCCTATTACTAAGACTCCGCTGTCCGTCTGTCTGTCTGTCACCACGCTGTATCTCATGAACCGTGATAGCTAGACAGTTGAAATTTTCATAGATGATGTATTTCTGTTGCCGCTATAACAACAAATACTAAAAAGTACGGAACCCTCGGTGGGCGAGTCCGACTCGCACTCGGCCGGTTTTTTCAGTGATTTTGGACTAATGATATAAAATAAAATATCGTGTCGAATTCCACTTATGCCTCCATCTTATTTTACAATAGATAGTTACAACATAGTTAGTATAGGGTAACATGTTGTAATGGAACTATTGTACTTAGAGTAAGACCTCTACACCAACATGAGAGCAATAAATATTCTATTCTATCCTATTCTAAATAGTATTTTATACAATCGTGATATAATAGAGAGCTTTTCAGTCGAGTACCGTGTTTAAGCAACGAAGCTTGCTGAGTTGCTTAAGTAAGCTACGAGATTGAAAAGCTTGATTCTTGACCGCGGCGAGCTGTGATTGGCCAACCAAGAGGCGAGTAGATGGAAATATGACAGATGCCGCGACGAAATTACGTTCTGAAATGCCACCGTTGGCTAATTTGCATTGAATCGAGTCTCTTTAAACAAGAAATATTTTATAAAAATGTGTGAAGTTTTATTATCAATTTTTTTATAATTACTAAACCGTATCGAAAAAATTCTTATGCTCGAGTCGGAAGTGCCATAGACTATACAACGTTGAAAAGAGTAAGGTTGTAGTGTAGCATAATAAGTTGTAATACACAGATTATAGTCGACGAGTAGAAAAAACATTTTTCTACTCATTATTATTCGCGGTTGTGCTAGATGGAGACTATAAAATGTGCTCGAGGTGAATGACTTGGACCGGGAGAGAAATAGGCGAGGGGAAGTCGGTCCATAAACAAACTCATTTGGAACCATTCGCACTGGTTTCATTGTGTTTCTGGACATTAACAGTTAGATTTCTTATGTTAATACACAGTTGTTATGGTAAAATGTCCCTATAAACTTTTTAATTCATTTTCCTCTTCTTTTAGTTTTTAGTAGCGGGAACTGTTAAACTCGCTCTGTGCATTGTTTTAAACAAATAACACATTTTATGTGGTACGTGACCAGGAAGACTGGAAATGGAATTGAAACTAGTGTCCTTAACCTTAATTGATATAATTGAGCAGAATCCCAGATTCTTTATTTTTCTCCTGCTTCAAAAATTTTTACGCGATATACTTACCGATAGATTTTTTTATTGTGTGATTAAATTTTGACATGTACTTACTGATTATTTTTTCTTGCATTATATATGACGTTCTGTGGTAATAATAGCATGTTTTTCTGATACATACAAATATATAAATACATTTTTGGCTTCGAAATTTAAGAAAATTACAATTGCATAATAGCGATAATAGTGCCTATTTACTTGTAGACCTTATTTACACTACTTTTCTTACAATCTCACATTGTCAGTTTTAATTTTGCCACTAATGGCACCAATATTCTGATCAATAATTATATTTTTAAAATATTTTAACAAGCATCTATTTTCATATACTCGCCTACGTTAACTGATTAAAGAAATACGAAATATATATATTCACCCCATTACCAGTTGCACGCATACATGCCTTTTTTTATATATATATATACTTACTTTCTTCTGATTTCTAAAATGTACTAGTTTGTATTTAAAACGAAAGGAGTCGTCTACATTATTGCTGCTGAACCCGCTCCAATAAGAGGCTACGAGCTGAACCTAGCCATATCCATGCGCGTACATAAAGTTTGGTAGAATAGCATAGAAATAATAAATATTTTAACAGTGTTAATGGAGAATTACCGAATTTACGTAACAAATTAATTTTGACTCAGTAGGTGGAACGATCCTAAAATTACTTGGAACTTCAAAACGCTCAGTTGTTCGTTCTTATATTGTGTTGCCAGGCTTCAACAGTCTTTACCAAGTTCCGCCATAACACACAAAACTCCGCTTTAATTACCCAGTAATTTAATATCTCGAGTTTCACTTATAATTTGATTATAAGTCCCTAATAAGGAAATAATTGAGACGTCTACCTCACAGGTTTTCAAAGATAATAAAATCATAAATGGAAAGATTTGCAAGGTTCTGGTAGGCTTCCGTAGCTCAATTGGTTAAGAGCAACGCACGGATTGCGGAGGTTGCGGGTTCAAATCCTGCCGGAAGTGTAACTTTTTCCATTTTTTCCTTTAATATAAAATTTATAAATGGAATAATTGAATAATAAAGGAATATCTAATCAATTTCCTTATACTGGGTGTATTCTTTTAGGTGATAAATGATATAGGTATGTACGTAATTGTACTCATGTACTCATCGCTATGATCAACTTTTACTACAGCAATAACTGAAATCACAAAAAAAAATGTCACAAACCAACGACAATATGTTGGAAACAGTGTGATATTTATTAAGTAAATGAATATAATGTAAATATAGGCACAGTCCAAACTTAAACTAATTAAAAACTAAAAATCTATATCTAAAGAAAATCTATACCCTGGGGCAAAGTGCCAAAGATACTGGCAGCATTTCCTCGCTGAATCGCAATGCTTATTCTTTGAGCGAGGAAGCTGCCAGCTCTTTAATACCCACTGACATCGACCAGCCGTTTGGCCAAAGCCGCAAACAAGCTCTTAGCTCCCGGGCCCCACGGACCGAGGGCACAGGGCGGACACGCTATACATCAAAAATCACTTGCGTTTCTATGTGCGAACGGCACGTCTCGTCTGTACACGCGTCATGCGTCATAGTGTGAGTAAGTTGCTTAAAAATAGTACTGAGCGGCCGGCAAACGGCCGTCAATCTGCTGTCGCGGGGCGAGGTAATTCGAGTCGGGGCGGGGCGGTGCGTGGCCGTTCTGTATGATAATACTATTACTTATTCTGTGCCGAGGGTCTCGACACTGAAAGGAACAAAGTTGTAATTGGCGTCGGGACCCCCGTATTTCCGAGTTTTGAGGGTCTCGGCAGCTCCGGTAGCCCGCACCCGCTTTTTTAGGGTTCCGTAGCCAAATGGCAAAAAACGGAACCCTTATAGATTCGTCATGTCTGTCTGTCTGTCTGTCTGTCTGTCCGTATGTCACAGCCATTTTTTTCTGAAACTATAAGAGCTATACTGTTGAAACTTGGTAAGTAGATGTATTCTGTGAACCGCATTAAGATTTTCACACAAAAATAGAAAAAAAACAATAAATTTTGGGGGTTCCCCATACTTGGAACTGAAACTCAAATTTTTTATTTATTAAACCCATACGTCTGGCGTATCTATGGATAGGTCTTCAAAAATTATATTGAGGTATCTAATATCATTTTTTTCTAAACTGAATAGTTTGCGCGAGAGACACTTCCAATGTGGTAAAATGTGTCCCCCCCTCCCCCCCTGTAACTTCTAAAATAAGAGAATGATAAAACTGGAAAAAATATATGATGTACATTACCATGCAAACTTCAACCGAAAATTGGTTTGAACTAGATCTAGTAAGTAGTTTTTTTTTAATACGTCATAAATCGTAAACCGCAATTTACCTTTCACTCACGTTTCACATAAAAAATACATTGTTAAAATTATGTAATGTACGGAACCCTCGGTGCGCGAGTTCGACTCGCACTTGGCAGGTTTTTTATTTGTGGTAGGTACCGTGAAAGTGAGACAGTGTCAGTGTGTCCATACAGGTCGCGTCCCACACCAACACTCGTCCCATCCTCCACGGAATCAGCGATATACCATCAGGTCTTTTGCCATCGTCCCGGGCTATACCGGCCGGCTTGAGTATCGCAGGCACGTTGACAGTGACAAGAGACCGGCAGATAATGTCATTGAGCGACGATATTTGAAGTACCTATACGAAACTGACCGAAAAAAAATTGTTCACTATGCCTGTCACGTTCTAACAAATGAGTAAGTGCGAAAGTGACGCATGGCATGACAGGTGATAAAAATGCGACCATGATACCGCTGCTGCTGTCACCTGTATGACTTAATGAATAAACCAGTAACAATGACTTAATTAAAGATGACATGTACTGGGACACAGTGACGAACACTCGGACGTCTACCTTATAAGAAGACAATGATCTGCATTGGGGCAGTGTTGATACTATAACAATTCAAAATATCTCGTTTTAAAATACAACAGTGATAATGCGTAAAAAAAGCAAAAAAAGCAGACAAATTATTTGATAGATATATGTATATGTATTTAGAAAACAAAAGTTTAGCATGTTCAGCGAACTCTACTCTTCAAAAGCTGATATTACAATGTAATCAACTAACATTAGTGAGTCCGAGTCATTATAATATATACCAACATTTGATATGTAACATATAACACACGTTAGGAATACTAACAAAAAATATATGTTTATAACATATATGGTAGAAATTGTCTAACATACTTCGTATATACTAATATAATATAAAGTTTGTATTGGCTAATTATTTTTTATATAACATACATAACTTATAGTAATTATTACAAATAAAAATATTTGAAATATCTTATATATAGTTAACATAATTATTACGTGACAGAAATACATTCTAAACTATACATTTGATCGTACATTTAACAAACTAAATTAGTAGCTTCTGTCGGTTGTTCTATACTAATGCAGGTCTCCGTTAGGTACCACGACGAGCGAAGCGAGGAGTGTTAGGTTGAACTGCGAACAAAAAGCGCGCGAGCCGAGTGAGCGAAGCGAGCGTGCCGCGGCAGCGGTCGGCAAAGCGCCAGAACGAAATTGTTTAACGGTTAACTAACTTAAGGGAATTTATGAGTGGTTGAAATAAAAAAATATAAATATAGTATGTATGTTCTTAGACCTACTAACTAATGTTGTTTTTTGATCGTTTGACTATAGATTTTTTATGAAATATAACTTATCCAATATGAAATTATCTAGATATATTGAATGTTATTTAAAAACAAATGAGACATTTTGACATTATACAATTCGAGTTTTTATACAATGCAAATCTTATATTATTCAAAATTATACATAGTGAGCGTATATCTTGTGAATTTTATATTAATAATTGGTATATATATTATATTACTTACCCGAGTCATTACGCACGTTCTCTCTAATTGTGTTATTAAATTATTAATCACGAGTAATTGAATGAGCTCGCAATTCTAGTCAATTATTCGTAACCCGAATCTCGTAATAGATATAGGTCAGATATTAGCTTTATTATACAATTCAGCCAGCATGTGTAAGTCCATGTACGTCGTGGGCGTACATTTGAAACAGTGTGCATTGTGCAAGTCCAATGTCTGATTGTGCAGTAGTAGTTGTGGAATGTTAGAGACACATACGTCTATGATATCTTCATAACATCACTGTAATTTGGATTTGTCATATGTTATGGTAGTGACCATTTTATCAAGGAAATTGACCATAACAGCGCCCGCGTCGCAGCAGTTATAAAGTCGCCACAGTGATGCAGCTCAAGTTGCCATCCGATTGTATGGACGGAGCTCACGCTCATTTTTTCTTTGTATGAACTTACACAGCCCCGATAAGTCCCTAATGTAACCTAATCTACCACGAACAGGCACAAATCGTTTTTGGCACAAAACGGGCAACCTAAAACACAGAGGACTTTCTATCGTATAAATGATTCTACATGAAGTGTATATATTCGTTCGGCTTTTTCATTCCCTCCCGTTTAATATAATTAAATGTGTACGAGGTTTCGTTGAAATTACACGTCAAATCCCAGATAGGGTAGGTAAGTGAAACGTGCTTAGGCACTTATTTACAGATTCGTTCGTTCCCCTAGCCCGAGCGATTTGCTCTCAATGAGACATACACGAGGGTGCTCCACCCAGATTGGATGCCAGCACCCCGGCGCCGCGGTCCACCACCCGTTTCGCAAGCACCCTCTACCCTAAAGTAATGAAATTAAATTAGTGTCCCTTACAGACATCCACACTCATAGCCGGTTGGTCTTTCGCATAAAAATGCCCTCTGGATTCATTTAAATCACTTCGTGAGAAACTGCTAACAAGCGACCTATTTAATTATATGGAAATTGAATCAACTATATTTCAATTAGTTAAGGCTGCTTTTCACTGTTACTGCCGGATGTCGGAATAAATAAACATGAACTGAACTGGTTTCATATAATTCGATTTATCATTTCAATGTGTTTCCAGAAAATTTAATGCTAAACAGTACGAGATTATTGGCTTACTTACAGAAACACCCGATTAACAGCACCGATATTTTTAAGGACCGACACAGACACCTCATCATAGCTGTAATTTTTATGTCTGCTGTTTATATACCTACAAGTTTTAGCTGAATTGCTCTCGGTGTCACACTCTTCGGCACTAAATCATACCTAATTAAAAAAAAAACAGTCGTCATGTATTGTAATAAATTTCAATAGGTAAACTGGTAAATAATTAAATTCACTTAGTAATAAAGCCTTTCGTAATTCAAACAGCGAACTTTTACACACGGAAAGGACGATATTAACAGTTGAACTACCATTACCAAAAAATTTGCAGCAAAGTAAAAACCATTGTGTCGTCGACATTTAGCAATTGCGAAATTATCCTCAACACAATCTAATTAGTTCGGTAAGTACATTCGCTACCTTTGTGGAAACCTAGGAAACGTGTAAATCATTGAAATAGTCAAAGTTCCATTCACGGGAATAGAACGCGTTCAGGAAAATATTGCCCTATAAATCAAGCGAGTGGACGGCAAAGATATAGTTTGTAGTATTGTAATGGCGTCCCGACTCTCAGTGTCCACTAGTAATATACTGAAGGCTGTTTAGGATCATGGAAATATACGGTCAATGGAGTCACAGATAGCCCGCTTGAGTTATACGACAAGTTTCGATGGCCGATATCCGACGATTGTGCGTTTATCTTCCGAAAGTAAGAATGGGTGTACATTTTTTCCGAGAAGATATCATCAAAGCGTATTTTAATCTGTTTGAATTTCATGATACATAATTAATATAATTTCGGGCTAGCAGACGGTTCAGAAGGCACACAATTAATTTGTACCAGGACAAATTGTTATGTAGGACATGTATATGTGTATGTTCCTTTACAGCCTCTTTCACCCAAACTTTATGTTACGTTTAGGCGGTCTTCACATAGGATGCCCATCCACACGCCACTCGTGTTCGAGCGGGACATCGCTATATATGTGTTGTGGTCATGCAGTTCATAGATTTTGATCATTTCATGAAATTATTGCCACTTCATGAAATGATCAATTCTAAGATCTGGCCACGACATATAGACTGTCTAGCTCACACATAGGAGCCAATTTTTTTACCTGATATTTATTATTGAATGTTTATCCAACAGGTTGTTCGCTGGTGCAGTTCCAGTGTGCCAACAAGGAATGCATACCTCAGACTTGGCTGTGCGACGGCCACGCGGACTGCCAGGACGGCTCTGATGAAGCTTTGGACCAATGTAAAGGTAAGCCTGTGAGTGTGCGCAAGATGCGAGATGAGTGTGAATATCAAATCAAGATTATACTACTTCGAGCCTCAATGTTTTCTAATGGCATTTAGCGATCCTGACAGCATCGTCCGTCCATATTGTTAAATGCGACCCACATACGATAGTGAACGATTGACATTTTATTAGCAGTTTCTAGCTAGCTTTTGTTGTTTAGTAGTAGATGATAGTACGTCAGAGCATATGTCTAGAACACAAGATACATTACACTAGTACAAACGGGAGTGGTATTCATTTCAATCAATTAATGCTCCCTCATCAATCAGTTTCCCGATGAAAAAGATTTATCGCCGCCATTGTGTTGTTGTTATTGTGTACAAACTGAAGCCTCGACAAAGGAGCCTTGTCCTGACAGCCTATTAACATTTATTCAAGGGGAATGGCTTCGGTAACGTCAACGTGCTCAGAACTCCTAATTTTACGCTAATTAGGCTCCCTGGAGTTCAATCAACTGAGTTCCGTCGAACAATTCAATGTATAAATTGCTACTGAATAAATTTTGACTAATTTATGTTTGCAGATAATCTACCTTTAATTAAATAATAAGAATAAGTACTTACCTGGCTATTACAAGTGTCGGCGGGAAAGGGAAGGTGAAACATTCATTTTATCCACAACCGCCTTGAATAGTAATGTAAAAATACGTAGGAATAGGTATTGAATTAGCAAATGAGTGAATGTGGTTTAAGTGCACGATAGTTTTTGCTACACCTCCCTATTGTCCCCAACCCGCATTGGGCCAGCGTGGGGACTACAGCCCAAACCCTCTCGCGCATGAGGAAGGCCTGTACCCAGCAGTGGGACGTATTACACCTAGGCTGAATTATCATTATTATTATTATTATTTGCTAAAACTTGAAGAAACTTTTTGATTGAGCAGTTGGCTGGTGAACTTATTGCTCGCGATACGAAAACAGAACATAATAGTAGATAATAGATGACACATTTTATAAAGTATTTAAAAATTCAGATAAATTCAGTTGAAAATCGTTTTTGTTACGAACAATATGACTTCCGTATTTTTCCGGTAGAAATTATTTTAAAATTTATTGAATTGAAGAGAGGATCGAATGATGACCGTTGACATACAGTCATAAATGTCATAATAGAAACATACAAAATATAAGTTTCTTTATTAGGTCAACACAGGTAGGTAACAGATATATACGGGTGCAATGCTGATGTATTATATGTATACATATAAACCTTCCTCTTGAATCACTATCTATTAAAAAAACCGCATCAAAATCTGTTGCGTACTTTTTAAGATCTAAGCATACATAGGGACAGACATCCATCTAGACAGCAGGAATCGACTTTGTTTTATACTATGTATTGATATAGCAACGTAATATATATTACGTTGCTATATCAATACATAGTGTAAAACAAAGTCTTGAACGAATTGGTAAATATGACATTTCGTACAAAACTATATATATATATAGTTTTGTACGAAATATCATATTTACCAATTCGTTCAAGACTTTGCTCAAAGTATGATCCCATCCAGCAGAAAGCATGAAACTTGGCATGCATGTATTATGTAGCTGAGAGGGATAAAATAAAAACTGGAAGTAAAACAACTTTTGTCCAGAATTGATTCGTTTTCTCCTTGTTGGAAAAAACACATTCGATTTTTTTATTTGAAGTCAATTTGTAACTCTAGTACGAGTAATATTAATACTAAAATGTTAATATGGAGTATAAATATATAAACACTCACGGCTAAACAATATTACCTACGTAAGTTTTGCCAAATTTATTCAAGTGATAAAATAAACTATTAATTAAACTTTGTAAAATTATCTTAAACCTTGATACAATAAAGTCGAAAGTGCAATTCACATAATAGTAACATCTTCATCTGATAAAAATAGTGATAATGGTGACAGAATTGTTGATATAAAAATAACGAACTTCTTAATTCAAACATGTTTATCTCGAACGTAAAGCATATCTACTATCGAGATTAATACCTACCGAGAATGACCTTTTCATGCAGATTTATATTTTTTGGTTGAAAAATTTCGGAGCGCCTCCATGACGAAAGTCCAAAGGTGACCCTGGGCAGTCTATTTTAAATTGTTCGTAAATTATACAACGGATTTTGGAATACAAATATCTTCACGTTAGATATTTCATGAAAACAGTACGCAATGACAAGAAAAACTAGTAGTTTATGTGACTGTTACATAATGAAAGGCATTATCATTAATAAAATACGAGTGTGAGTTTAAGAAATGAATGAAGTAAGTGAGACCACACGAGTGTTTTAATGCCTAATTATGTACAGTTTCATACACTATTTTATCCACACACATATTATAAACTTTCTATGATATAAATATTCACCCACCTCATATTACAGCGGACATTGGGGCGTCGTTGCTCTCTGGCGGAACTCGCGGACATGAGGTGTCGATGGCGTCTCCGAAATGCCTTTATCCCTCATTTTACGAAACTTTTTTTTTATACTACGTCGATGGCAAACAAGCATACGGCCCGCCTGATGTTAAGCAGTCTCCGTAGCCTATGTACGCCTGCAACTCATGAGGAGTTACATGCGCGTTGCCGACTCTAACACTCCGCACCCTCGTTGAGCTCTGGCAACCTTACTCACCGGCAGGAACACAACACTATGAGTAGGGTCTAGTGTAATTTGGCTGTGGTTTTTTTTAAGGTGGAGGTACTTCCCCAGTTGGGCTCTGCTCTAGATCTGGAATGACATCCGCTGTGCTGTGCCCTACCACGCAAAGCGAGATGACATTCACAGTGCCCATACCTCTCTTTTGGACGATGTTAGAACATACCCGGGTGATATAGTTAGTTTAAAAATAACAAAACATTATTTTTTTACTTACAAACGAATTAAAAATTAATAGTAATATTAGTAATTAATTATATTAACGAACATATGTACATATATTTTTTTATAAATGTAAAATGTGACCTGTAAAATTTGCTTTTACCAATAAAGTTCTGTATTCTGTAAAAGATAGACTGTACCTACGTCAAATGGTGGCAAATGAAAACTTTTTTCACGCATGTCACGCATCCGTAGTTATTTTTTTATTCAGAGACAAACTAGAGTCGGGGTCGATTGCCATATCGTTCGATACCAACTAACATGCGAGATTTGTCAAAATTGTATGCAATTGACCATAGACATAGTATAGTAGTTATAGACCTGAAACCGAGCGACCAGGGGTAAGAGAAAGACATATTCATGTATTGACAGGTTAATGTATGGCAGCATAATCCTTTTTCTCTTTCACTCTTATAAATTTCGGTATTTCGCCATCGCCTCCTACCTATGCTGCCATAACCCGACCATGAAAAAAACCCGGTCGGTGATAAGGACAAAGCATGGCACTATTTTCTCTTTCCTCTTAGTCGAATCGCAATAAGACTATCTTTCTCTATCAAAGAGTGTCAAGTGTCAGGCCCTTGGCATTTGACATTTCATTTCGCAAGTATAAAACGTCATCTCGACTGATATTAGAATAGGGGTCAAATCAAATTGCTTTTTTTTCAGAGATGTTCGAAATTTTAATGGCATTACCAAATCGAGTTTGATATTATAATGAAGCTATTAAAACATTTTTACAGATAAGAAATTTGCTGTAACAAAGCTGTTTATCTTAATGTTGGCCATTATTTACGGATTTTGAAGGCATCATAGAGGGTGTTACGAATCGTTTGAAAATATACTCAGTTTCGATCCTGTATTAGTTAGATTAAATAGCGAATATTTGTATTAAAAATTAACTTCACATTTTTATATTATATAATTTAATTTAACGTCCCAATATGTTCTCATAATTAATTTAATTCATATTGCATGTATTTTAACTAAAACGTTCAATGATATTATAATTTAGGTCTCAATGTTCTGATTTTAATATGGCAATTTTGTATTCAAAACTTTGACAGTTAGAGCTTTCAAAAACTTACCAATCATCTCGATTCCTAACAACTATTCACTTTGCCACCTTTTGTATTTTTTGTAATTTGGAAAGTAAACCAGCGTTAATACCCCTCTTATTTCACCACCTAAACAACACCTGAGCCCAGCGAAGATTTTACAGAGGGTTTATGATGTGTGTAGATAAACAAATTTAATTTGTTTGCAATGACAAGGGTAAAGGCTAAGTACCTATGTTTATTATAACAAATAAAATACAAGACAAAATATTATTTAAGTCATTAGTAGTAGGTAGTACGTTAAACTCAGTACATATACATAGTAAGTATTTTAAAGCGCCTCAGACTGCACTATGTTCGTATATAGGTCAAATCAGGTTCCATTAAAGGAAGGCCGTATTTATTAATGAACGTTAATGATACCCTTAATGGTTTATAAAGACGATTGCATGAGTTCCGCTGATTGCCATTTGTTGGCTTCCATTGATAGGGATGACGAGTCGCGACGCTTCGGCGCCGCGGGTAAATACACCGGTTGTGTACACGATATAGCTAGTCTTCATCTGCTCAAATGACTTTTTCGTCTAAGACGGTAATCTGTTAAACAAAAGCCATTGTCTCTTTTGTGCCAGCGGTCGGCCATTGTGTGTGAGCGCCGCACGCGCCGTGGCACGCGCGAACACACAATGGCACACAAAGGCCGACAGCTCGCACAAAAGATACAATGGCTTTTATCCGAAATAAATAATACATATCGTAAATTTTAATAAAAATCCATTTTGGATATGATAAAAGGATGTAAATGCCGACGAGATACAGCGTTTTGCTTGTATGTTCTGTGTTGCACTTCTAACTATTTTAGTATAGTATATAGGGTACTGTAGAGTTGTAGTAGTAGTAGTAGTAAACACTTTATTGCACAAAACAAGTACATAACACAGAAAGAATACAGTAAATGTGTACAAAGGCGAACTTAGGCTTGTGTTCCTGATGGTCAGATTTCCATTGCTCCCAAGGAGAAATCCTTGTAAGCTTGTAGGGTCGGCAACGCGCATGTAACCACTAGATTTGCAAGTTGTGGTGGCACCTGCGCATGCTTGTTTGCCACTGTCGTGGCATACAAAAAAAATAAGAACGCGCATAATATAGGTTTCCGTGCCTATATAGTGCGTGTTCCGACACCGAAATGCACTTGGCCAGTAATCGATGGTAAAAAACAAGGCCAAGGTTTTATTGATAAAGGTCCTTTAAAATAATAGCTATTCTGATAATGTTATCAGTCGGAATTCAATTGGCGAATTAAATTAATATAAAACAATGATAACATTATCGTAACGTTGTTTCGCTTAAGTGATACGAGTGATTACAATGACTCATTAATAATTCTAAGATTATTTGAATCATTATTTATTACACATCTGTTTTTCGTATTTGATTGAACTGCCGATAGACGACGATGATTTTTCAGCAAAAACAAAAGGAAACGTTATGGATTGTCTGACGTTTGTGTCTTGTGTTCTTCACTAACATCTGTTGTACTTCTATTAAAGGAGGTTCTATGAGTGAAAACCCAGTTGGGTTACAGCATTTAATCGTATTATTATTAATATTATACTAATTATCATCTTATCGTATCGTATTATTTACTCCTAAAAAGTCTTAGTTAAGTTTCACCTGGCCCTTACTAGCTACAAATATAGGTTCTTTTCAGAATTTTGTAACATCTTAGCTTAGAAGCTTTCATTTCTTGGGTGGAAGTTTTGCATAGGAATTATGTTAGTGGGTGACAATACAATATTATAATGCCACCTAGCTGCTCTGATGATGGAGATAAAAAGTCGAAAGGTATCGTCAAATTTCAGCTTATCATAATCGTCTCAAACTTCATATCACAATAATGCGTAACGTCTGACTTTGTCTATCTGACATAAAAAAATATGCTCGTAATCTAATCAGCGTGTTTTGCAACAGGCATAAAAGATGACGGGCGCAAATAGATTGAATACTTTCTAGAAACTTCAAACCGAATTGCAAAATTTAACTCATTATGCTCGGCGAGGGCGATTTCGTTGGAGTTTTCTTCATCTCGCGATATAAAAGTTATTACGATATAACTTTTTCATATAATCAATGCTGAGTTCCTCCAGGCTGTTTACCATCCCTTGCATAATGATAAAGATATGGTAATGCCAGCGTAATAAGATAAGATATGCTAATGGGCTTAAGGGCACCCGTTATATTAACTGGAATTTTAAGACGTACATAAATATTGTAGTACTATACTAGTAGGCCAGGAGTTTTTAATCACTTTGCGTCTTTTGGAATCGTAACGAGGCCAAAAATGTAACAGGTGTATTTGTTTTAAGAGCCTGTATGTATCTTAGCACGACATTTATAATTGTCCTAATTTGCAACTTACTATTTCTATAGAATTAATAAAGCTTTTTTATTATTATGTATCTTAGGGTTCGTAAATCCTACGCTATGTTGTCACTACACGTCTGCAGATTCCAAGGGAAGCTCTCAAAATAAAATGCAGTAAAGTTTGTTTAGATCAGCAAAGATACATGCAAAAGTTCTAAAGATAAGTGCCAATATTGTTTTTATCTAAATAAAATTCCTTAAGTGGGACGCGAGAATTAAGCTTAATAGATTGAGAAAAGTCATATATACCTATATATATAACCTACTTGGTTTACTTATATAATGTAACTTGTTTGGTTTTTACCACAAAATTGAAAGCAGAAGGCAAATAAAATTTAATATATATGCGCCAACAAGGGGCTAGAGTTCGTCGCAGAAAAGGTTGCGTAATCCTGTCATAGTCTTTTCCTTTTAATATTAACATGCCTATACGTTGCGTAGAGAAAAGCCTTAGCAAATATGTCAAGTTTGAGAGGATGTAGTGTGATTGATTAGACAGGTGAATTCATACCCACCACCCCTAAGATAGGTCACTTATGCAGGTATACTCCTATTTCAGGTGCAGGTATACTCCTTAGAGGCTCTAGTAGTTAAACTAATATTTTTATCTGTGTCCGCCTCTACTACCGATGCGGACGCCTCAACGTGACCACGACGGCTCTGTCAAGAGCGATACGACAGAGAAGAAGAAGGCTTAACCCATTCAGCGCTAACCACGGCACGTTATCGTTTTGCTCTACGAAGCATTTTCGCTACATACCGGTAGCGCTACTTAACTTAACTTTTAGTGTGGCTGAAGTGAATTTCACAGTGAAACCTGGATAATTGGGACTTGGATGAATGGAAAACCTCAATAATTGCAACCAAGTAACCAGTCCCGGTTCCTTGCTACCAAAAAACCCTTTCGAAACTATAAATGCGGAGTTCAATGCATCCATAGACGTACACGTTAATGCCTCATGGCATTAAGTTCGTAGAACTTATTTATTCATAAATAAAATCTATATTTTCAGGCAACTATTGGCCTAAAGATAAATACCTTAAAACTAGCATACATATTATTATAAAATATATCTTATTAAAACTAAAAACACACAATTAATATGACTGCGATGCAGTTCGCAACCCCGCAGTCAGGAAGCCGGCCGCGGAACCGCCAGAACTTGACATTCTTCGGCCAAAACTCCGCCTTGGAGAAGGTCGCTAGATGTTCAGTCGGAACGCTCACCACAAAATAATTAAAACATACAATACTTACATATACCTATATATTTGTACTAAATAAAGAGTGTCCATGAAAAAAAGTGGTCGTGGATGATCTGGTATAATTTTTTACCGAATGTACATTTACAAGAAGTTTTTTATTTTAATAATTTGTATATATAATACTATATAATAAAAATAAAATCGTATTTTAATGTATGCGTTTGTGTGAGTTTTCGCCAAATAAATTCCATCATACCTTTCATTGCTTGTACAGCGTTTTTTGACATTCTTCACTCGCTTGCTGCTACAATGTCACAACAGTATTTATATTTTTACAAGCTGTTTTAGGCACATTAGAATGTTATCTTACCAAAAAAATACTTCTTGAAACTCATTTCTATTTGTGGTAGTCAGGAAGACTTTCTACTCCAAGAACTGAAAGTTAGTTTTTATATGGGAGGCATTTTTTCGTCAAAAAGTCAATCTGAATACAATTAGAAAAATTGTTTCTTTTGTGAAAAGAGGACGTCATAAGGTATAATTTGGATTATCTAATAAATAAATAAACCATATATTTAGCAGGACAACTTGGTAAAAACTGCCAGAAGACGCTGTACAAGAAAACATTGGTACCATGGGATATATATTGCCAAAAACATAGAAAACCTAACGTTATATCATGTTTGTATTTTTTTTAAATATGTAGTTTGATATCCACAAATTATGTACAAAACGTGCTGTTTGAAAATTCACATGCAAATAAAAGATTTACACTATTATGCATGACCACTCTTTTTCGTGGACTCTATTTCTATTTCATCTATGTAGAATGTAGAAATAGATATTAGGTATAAATTAAGGCAAATAGCCAACACATCCCAGACACAGGAACAAATAACGTGCTCATCAAACAAATATTTGCCCTTACCCAGGACCGTCAGCTTCATAGCCATTAATAGTCAACAAACTAAGCTAATCAAGTGTATTTAATCAAGTAATGTGGAGTAAGTGTGGAGCCATGGTTCAGGAGGACGGACACCATGGGCTTAGCTGCCAGAGGTGCGCTGGTCGTTTTTCGCGTCACCACGCGATAAATGAGGTAGTTCGCAGGGCTTTGGTCTCAGCCAACGTTCCCTGCGTCCTGGAGCCTCCGGGTTTGTGCCGTTCGGACGGCAAAAGGCCAGATGGTCTTACGTTGGTTCCTTGGCAGAAGGGCCGGTGCCTCTTATGGGACGCGACGTGTGTTAGCACCTTTGCCCCGTCCCATCTGAATCACACCATCAGTACTGCTGGTGCGGCTGCGGAGTATGCGGCCAAACAGAAGCATTTAAAGTACTCTGCCTTGGAACCAACGTATGAGTTCATACCGGTGGCGGTGGAGACTGCAGGATCTTGGGGTGCGGAGGCTAAGGAGTTTGTGTGGCAATTGGGTCGGCGACTGAGGGAAAGGGGTTGCGATCCTCGCTCCGGATCGTATCTGGTCCAACAGATCTCCTTGGCAATTCAACGGGGCAACGCTGCCAGTGTCATGGGGACTTTTGGACCGGCTACGGTCCGAAGTGGGGACTTGGCCTAGTTTAATTTAGTGTTTAAGATTGACAAAGCCTGTTGCGGATTATATCATTTGTTAGTAGGTGACGAAGCCTGTAGCTGATTTATTGTTGTAAGCACTTGACGAAGCCTGCGTTGCTGATCATGAACTATGTATTGTATATAATAAATAATTATTTGGTTATTGGAAAGTTTTGGTTTGTGGGCGGCTAGAGGATAACTAAAACCTCAAATAAAAAGATATGTAAAATAAGACCACAATAATATAATTTTATCAAGTAATCTTGTCGTCAACCAAAAGTATCTCATTAAAATGGTATGTTTAGATACTTTGGCAAATTGACTCCCTTTGCCTATTAATATTATAAACACTGGTTTTAGAAACTTTTCTTCTTGTTTATATGATCAGCTAAGCATACTTTACTATCAAATTAAACAGATTCTGTCACAGAAATTAACCTAGGAACGTCGAAGTTTATAATCTTCATTAAATGAATCTTTCCCGGTCGCCTCTGAACGCTTAGTCCCCTTATTAGCAGATTACGTTAAGCTTGTTGCCTTAATGGAGCTGAACCTCGCGATTAAAATAAGGTGTCTTAAGATATGAACGTTGTGCTGTAATTCTCGAAGGATTTGATACGAGGATAAATGCTATTATTCTTGACAGGCGGTTAACGGTAAGTGATACCTACGGACGGGGGTTCATCACAGCAGTAATCATATTTACAATAATTGCACACGCCTCCATTTTATTCTTTTTCTGACTATAATTTTATCATACGGCTACTTATTTTTATCATGTTACTGGCATTCGCATATTAGCATTTAACTTGCACTTCACTCCTTATTAACGGTATACAAATTGACCTATTGTATTTATTTATCCAGGTTATATCTGTGTGCCAATTCTTTTCTAATCAAAATAAATATGGTAAGCTTGTCCCAGAAAAAAAATGACGTTTGTCACGCACAGGTTGCACATCCAACAACAAGCTTAAGCAGACTGTTATAATGTAAAAAAATACCTGTTTTCTTATTCTTTATAAAAATAAATCCCTTTCGTTTACATTTTCAAAGATATCGCCATCACAGAAAAGAATACATCAAAAAATTTTGTACAAACACTCACAAAATCGAGGCATTTCCACGAAAAACTAGCAGTGAAGTTTTAATCTATAGTTAGTAAGCCCTGTTAAAAGGGTGTTAAAACAATTCTAAGAAACTGATGGTAGACGATGGCGGACTGGAAATGGTCATAAGCCCGGGTTTTCTAATGAATAATACAGAGAAGAACATCATAGCTGCGTTGCAAAAAACGCCTATTACCCTGTCTATACTATATTTAGCCAAAAGTGCAAAACGTACAAATGAACACTGCAAAATTCTTGAAAAAATTACTCTATAAAGACTACAAATAAACTAAAGTACCTAACTAAAATGCAAAATAGTAAACTGAAGTGGAAACCACATCTACCATAATCCAAGAAAGCGATAAAGCGACTAAGTCAACAATATCGAATTTGTGGAAAAACACCTTATTCCTCCCAACTGCTCTGAATTACGATCCATTGAAAAATAATGGGCTCGTATGAAGGAGAAACTCTTAAACCATAAAACTAACTATCAGTTAAAAACTTCAAGTCGAAATGGAAAAAAAAGCTTAAAAATTAATAACAGAGTCCTATGTACAAAACCGGATGGCAGCCATTACAACAAAATTACGAAATTTCTGGATTTGTAAAGTCAAAGACTCAAAACATGTGTACATACATGTTGCTTATCAAATTTGTAACAAGAATTTACCATCAAATTTTGTGAAAATTAAAATGCGTCATTTTTTCTGGGACAAGCTTTAGGTTCCCCTAACATTTCATTAAATTGTCGAAAGGCTTTCATGTCCTGGCTCCGGATCTGCGTACGCCTCCCAATTTTCCTTTATTTCTGGGAAACCATTATCCTGTGTAAGGAAAAATTATGCAAATATTAGTAGGACTAGGCGGCACCATTTACGTAACCCCAATACTACCTACTTTTTTTTGTCAATCAAAATAGTAATGAGAAAATTATTTCGAGACACTCGATGTAAAACTAGAAATACTCGCTAGTGGAATATTATTTTCTTAATCAAATCACATTCACATACTTACCTGCGTCAAATTTCATTGAAGTTCTAAGAATTTCCAAATAATGTTGTTAAGTAATGGCACGTTTTGGTATAGCTGTCTGTAGTTCTTTACAAAGTTAGTAAGAAATGTTGTTTTAGTTTTTGGAGAGCTTACAAAGTTAATTATGGCAGTTACAACGTTTACATCACTGTAACCAAAATCAGTTATATCGTACAAGTTTTTTCAAACATGAAATACCGAGAATATAACAAACTTTCTACCCTTCACGATTTCAAATTAAGGAGAAAACCTCGACAGAGAAGTTAGGTTAATTAATTTTCTAATTTATATTTATAAATTGCCTACAGTTTCTGTAAAGATGACTTTTTTTTTTGATTTTACCCAAAAACACGTTTAGAAATTAATTATATTTAAAGCGCTTCCAGGAAATGCGGTAGATGCTGATAAAGCACTTTGATGATATTAATATTAGCTACACAGAACACACACTCAATAAAATCGTGGGAGCGATAGCCTTTAAAATTCATAAACAAAATATACATGGACGTGTAATCGTTAGTAAAATGTCCAATACGTTGCCGGGCATAGTCAACAAGACCAAGCCCGTGTGTCCGCTGCTCCGTAATCAGATCACGTCGTCAAACGATCGCTTGCCGGGAAATTGTGCGTACCTACACACAGATACACCCGTGAATACTTGCATTACTGGCCTTACTTAGTTGCTGAAATGCGGCGTTGTGTGTCAGGCTTAAAGAGCGACAATGAAATGTCGTGGGCGGAAAATGTAAAGGGTTTATTCGGTGTATTTGCCTCTCATGCTTGTAGTTTTAAACATGCACTTCACTGAAGTTAGTGTCGTAGTAGTCTTGATATCGGAATGTTATGTTTAATACTTGGCACCTAGTACCTTAGATATTATATCTACATCATCAAATTTTAAAAGCATATTAGGCAACTATCGTTAATTACTTACCTATCGTTTATGAAACTATCGTGTATGACTAACCAAATATTCTGCCTAAGTACTCATATTTTTGAGATCCCTTTAAAAACTAGTGTGTATCACGTTACTGCGTGAGTTACTGATTTAATAGATATAAAAATTGACACTAGGTAGTACCAAAAAAAAATTGGACCGATGCAATTGCAAAATAATGATTTTGTTGGGTTCTGAGTTTTCCCGAAACGTCCCATTTTTACAGACAAGGCGAACAGTTTGAATCGGGGATTTTGTGATAAACTTCTATGAGTAACAAATTTTATTATATGTATTTAATTATGCTTCGACTATATTTAGTGCTCTTTATCTAGGAATGCTATGCGTCATTAAGTATCGTTTCTAACATCGTCAGCTTTACACAAAGTAAAAACCCTTCTAAGGGATACCATGAGGAGTAGCGATTTGAATTGACCCTTGTACCCATTTAGGAAAGGGTTGCTTTCCCCTGGCAGTGCTTATTCAAAAATGTTATTAGAAGACGCCCTTTTTCCAATACGGCTTAGTGAAAAAGGTAAGGCCGGAGTAATGAGGCAGAACTTGGACACTTCTGTTAATGATAGGGCCGAGTTTTGCATGAATCCAAATTGAAGCTCAAAACGATTCAAGGTTTATTTAAGTAAGGGTCGAATAAATATTAAGTTTTCTATAATATTTTCAAGTACGTTTCGGTTTCTACCTACATTAACCATGTAAACATATCACAATAAGGACCCGTCACGATCCAAAAAGTGTTTACCAATTTGGTTTGTTTTAGGGACACACAATTTTGGTAGGTACAAACCAAGTACAAACGTAACATTAGGTACCACATAGGTCATATCGTCAGGTGACAACCAAACAAAACTCACTAATTACCACCACAAGTTCATAGCCATAGTGAACCATATTAGTACTAAAATAACGTTGATTTAATTCTGTTTAATTCTTTTTTAGTTATTAGTGAAGTTTTGGTTGTCACCTGACGATATGCGTTTTTAGGGTTCCGTACCCAAAGGGTAAAAACGGGACCCTATTACTAAGACTCCGATGTCTGTCTGTCTGTTTGTCTATCTGTCTATCTGTCTGTCCGTCTGTCACCAGGCTGTATCTCATGAACCGTGATAGCTAGACAGTACAGATGACGTATTTCTCCGCGTCGCTAACGCTAACTTAATTTAATACATAATTAATTAACATAATTAATTTAATGTAATTAATTTTTGTACATTGTGTTCAGCATATGTAACATGAATATTATGACTGTGTTCTAAATAAATTAAAAAAAAGTGAGTGACCCGTTATTAATATATTTAATATGATGTATTTCTGTTGCCGCTATAACAACAAATACTAAAAACAGAATAAAATAAATATTTAAGTGGGGCTCCCATACAACAAACGTGATTTTTCTGCCGTTTTTTGGGTAATGGTACGGAACCCTTAGTGCGCGAGTCCGTCTCGCACTTCGCCGGTTTTTTGTATTTATCCCGACCTCTTTTTAGGGAATATAACTACAGTTTTAACTTTTTTGAAATAGACGAGTACCTACCATTTCTGTTAAACCCGCATGATACCTCTAAGAATAAATGAAATTATTTTCTATGAAAGTATTTTAATTTGTGTTTTTTCAAGTAGACACACTACTATTAAGTATAAACTGAAATAAATTTCATATACGAAGGAAAAAATTACCAAAGCCATATACTTGGAAGTTTCGACCCATGCCACCGTGACCAGATAGCCGAGCGGTTCAGGCACCTGTCCGGTAAACGGGGTACGCTGGTTCGATTCCAGCTCTGGACACTGGAGGCTTTGGTCATTTTTTCCTTCGTATATGACATTTATTTCCGCATGATACCTATTAACTATGTTTATTTCTTTAACTATTCAAGACTATATCAAATGTAAATCAATAATGTATTATACTTACCTATGTACTTATACTATAAATCTTGTTTCCGTTTATAAAAAGATTTTCCTTTTTGTTTTATAATATTACTACATTTCTGAAAAAGGCGCCTCCGATCATTTCAATAATACATTTATTTTATGACCTTTTCAGAAGATTGGCTTGCGATATCAAGGCACGGCACGGCTTAGTTACAAAAGGCGCCGAAAAAAAGACCTGTATAATTTTCTCTTAAAATACAAATTCCAAGAATTTCTTGAGAAGGGCGAATAATTAACATTTTTTTCTGCCTTGAGTTTAAAATACTTGTAAAAATGAAGCAGTATCTTTTGGTACATTACCTCACAAGACCTTATTTATTTAACTGAAAGTTGAAATTATTATTTCCGCTTTTGAAGTAGCACATTTGCAATGTAAGGAGTCTGAAAACGATATCGATACTACTTCGGACCTAGTAATAAAAATTTAAGTGTTTGACCGAAAGCGACATGTTTCCCCTGGTTTTATTAATGTCATTAACCGCCTTTCTGATGTAAAACGAGTGCTATTAATGATTTGGTGCTGTACCTAATTATTAGGTAGTAGATATTCAATTGTATATTTTAACTGATTAAGGTATAGGGTAGGACACACTCGGCATTCTATTGTTACAGTCACAGTCACCCTACGCCTAGAATTGTTCAAATCTTGAACTATTCATTCGCGAAGAAAAAGTGAAATAAGTTTTTGGCAAAAATTAAATTTTTGGTATAAGCTTTTATCCCTGACTGTAGTAATTTTCTTACCACAGGCAACTAATACTCATGACGAGACTATTATAAAAACCCCAAACACAATAAGGTTGCGCTGTTTCATTCAATCGGAAATCGGGATGTAAATTTAGCTTCCAAGATTTGACCCATACTATTAACTAACAAACCAACATACATACTAACAGGGCATGTTAAATAAAAGCTTGTAAATAAAATAGTAAGTACATTAGTTTAGTACTGAGGCCGGGCCATATTCATAAGAGATGCGGCCCAGTGTCACACGCCGTACTGCGACGCACACAACGACGTGCTGTGAGTGGACAGGTCGGCAATGTTGTATGAAAATCCATTGCTGCCGCATTTCATTATATTGAGTCACAAGTACAACTGAAATTGACATTGTATGCCTGGTTGTACGACCTTTGATCCACTAGCTAATCTCTTGCTCCGCCGACCTGTTCAAAATTAGTACGGTATTGAAGCAGGCTTAGCTAGTTGCTTAGCTCTTTTGGATAGACATGACATTTTGTATAATATGGCCTTTCATTGAAGATCTTCTTTTCATTCACGTTTTAGCCTTACTGGCCTGCTAGCATGTGTTGCGTTCTCGCGCGCGACTCCATACATCTAGCGCGACTCTATACTAACATCTAGCGCGACTACAAATATGGTCTTGCGCGCGAGAACATAACTCATGCTATAGCCGGTCTGTGAGGCATAATTGAAACTACTTGCTTTGACATTCCTCGAAAGTAATAATCAGGCCTGGCCTGTAATAAATTCTTTTTGTAGCGAATCGTCGCTTGTAAAATAGTAGATAGGTATAATCGCTTGTTAATAATGGCGTGGAATAATTGTCAGGAATAATTTTGATGAACCGATTTGCAGGTGATCAATTTTTGAAAATTTAAATTAGTTATAAAACGAAAATATTCAATAGAATGTAATATCTACACAGTATATAAACCCACAGCCATCGTCTTTTGTCGTCGTTTTGAAAAAGGTTGATGGCGACAGCTGAAAAAGGTTGATGGCGACAGCTTAATGGCAAGGTAAACTTTAATTCCTGTCCAATAAAGAAATAAAAGTAATGCGTTTGCAATAACCATGACTCCCGAAAACCTATAAAGGATGAAACCAATCTTCCGTATTTCCAAGATGAAGGTTAGTAATTGCCGCCGTAAAGTCTGGTGTCCTCTCAACTGAGCGCGTCCGATATTAAATTTAAGCGCCCCCAAGTTCAAGTCTTAAATTTCTTATCGATTCTTTGATCGTTTTTGTTTAATTTCAATTTGCCTGAGTGCTTTCCGCTATAAAAGTTTTGACATAAGTGTCTTCTTCCGAGTGTAAAAAATATCCAGCAGTCACACTGAATGAAATATTAAATACAAAAATTCACAAGTTTCAACACGTGTTAATGTTGGTACATCCCACATCGGCACTACTTGTAAAAAATACTCGTAGGTATCTTGTTCTGCCGATCAAAAGAAAAATGTGGTATCTATGGGATGCACACAGAGTTACTGCCCTTCAACAGAGTATCAGTGTGAGATACGAGAATTTTTCATATACATTAGAATCGCGTTGAGTCACGATATGTTTTTCAATATACTCGTATCGATATAGAGAACATATTTGGTGAGAAAGATTAAAAATAGATAATTTATTTGAATCACTTTCCAGTTCTATTTTACTATAATATTTTTTTTAATTCTTTCCTCTATATAATTTCATTTCATAATTTTAATCATTTATTATATACAACACATAGTTCATGATCAGCAACGCAGGCTTCGTCAAGTGTTTTATAATTTCATTAAGTTTTTTTTTTGCAATCACCGCGCTTCGTGCATGAATTGCTCGCTACGCGCATCTACGCCGTAGCACAAGTTGCGTTTTGAACAGACATAGAAAGATAGGTACCTACGGTAGTGGCTTTGCTGTCTTGAAGGACTCCAGTGTAGGATTCTATTTTGTGTTAATATAAGGTGAAGAGCGGTTGCTCCAACAGGTTGGCTTTCTCCAGTTTATTTCCTTGTAAGCTGTAAAGTTCTAAACTAACCATTATATGTTTAAGTTAAGTTAAGCAACAACGTAATTTATTATGAAATTTTAATAATGTGACTGAATTCATGAAAAGCAGAATCTGAACGACCGTTTAAAAAGATACGTTTTTATATTATAATAAAAACTGATAATTCGTTCCATACAACATGAATTTCATAAGTTTCAAGCTAGCCCAGAATTATGTACAACATGACGTCACATAATAAACTTGAAAAACTTTTTAATAAAATAAAGTGCCTCTAAGTTGAAACTAACTTTGTTTAATTTATAAAAGCACTCGTAGTTCGAAGCGTTGATACGAGTATTTTGCAGAAAGTGCCCGTACCTAGTGAGCCGAATTTTTATTCGCCCGAGGACATTCTTGAAACGTAAGTCAGCCAACGTTGAACTGTATTGTATCAGTTACACTCCAGGTGGATGATTTTAGATTTAATATGAACCTCTGAGTAAATAATAATGTTTTAGCTGATGTAAACTACATGTTTGATCTATCAATACAAATCGACCGGCTGTTTGCTTAATAACAATGGATTGTGTACTTTGATAATTAATACAATACATATGTTTGTAACGTAGAACTCTCTATTAAGCGTTCACAAAATATAATAAACCAACAATTATTTCTCAATTTCTGGTTTATGTTCTGCACCACAATGCATACCAACTGTAACTCATTCAATTTAAATTAATAATACAAGTTCAAACTGCTTTTCTAATTAGCTATAGGAGTTGGTTAATAAATAAACAGCACATGTGTTTAGAAATTGTGTTATATACACACTCAGATATAATTATAGATGTATTAAATCGTATAAAAAGTCCAACAATAATATTTTTTATTTCCAGTTTGTCCTTCTTTATTTTTGTTTCCCTAATGGCCCTAATTAATGCATCATTATTAGTATGTTGCTTTTTCATGAATTCTTCAATCGCGTTGACCTTTATCTACATTCATCTAAATTATTGTAAATAAATTTAGAAGAAAAAAAAATGTAAAGATTTGACCGCGGACAGGACTTCAAAAAAGAAATTAAAAAAAAAAACATAAGGCCACAATAAAGACTTATCCTTAGGAGTTATTCGCTTTTTAGATAATACCTTCCATAAATGTAGCAGGATGATGCACAATGCCACCATGTTCCTCAAAAGGATTAAAGTTAACGTTTTTGCCAAACCAAACCCCATTTCAAGCGGTAGATAATATGCAATACTACATGACCCGACGTACATCCTTACACCTATATCTATTTTTTTTTTAAGTTAACTTTTTCTTTCATAAGAATCTTCTGGCAATAACAAACGCAACAAAAAAAGAATAGGCGAATTTGGTTCACGCGTGATGCCGTGACCAAGTGAAATAGGGATTGATTTTTATATACATAGATTATCATCACTCTATAAAAATGTAAATAGTAATAACCGCATCAAGAATCCCCTTATTGAAAGGTAACAGTATTCCTCGGACAAAAACAGGTGTATTAACGGCGACTTGTATGTATCTATGAAACAAAGCCTGGGTTTGTTTCGTTATCCGGGCTACGTTACGGCAAGCGGCGGTTAATGACACGGAAAATTCCCGGGCTCGGCGTAAGCGCGGTTACCAAAACGCCGGATTATGCAGCGTAACATTATTACAGCTCAGTCGAAACGACTTCTTGACGGCGCGGTATTATTCGGCCGAAATGTATACTTATGAAATTCTTGGAAAAAACAGCACAAAAGGCCTCGGTGTTTTGTGTAAAGCTCTGCAGATTCATTTACGTCTAATTTGGGTTAAATGCTGTACATATGTACCTGCGCTATATAATGTTACAATAATGATTCTCAGAGTTGTTTCAGGCGTCCATGGTAACCTATATTCTTGATACAGGTTACTTTATATGGGCATACAAAGTAACCTGTATCGATTATTATTCACAACGACGGGACTTAATCGCGTAAAATAAGTTTTAAATTTACCTAGACGACGTTTCGAGGACGGCGTTGTCCCCGTGGTCTCGGAGAAGACTGGCTAAAGTTGACATCAACATCTTCTAGGCGCGCGAGTTTTTCGAACTACCCGCACTTGGTCTTGTTTATTATATGTATGTAAATAGGATACCGAAAAATAACATCTCTGTCTCTTCTAAAATTTGGCAGACATCGAATAAAATATACAGTGATTTTTGTTATAGTCTGGACCTCGATCCGTTGAAGAAAGGGAAAAGTTAATTTGCTACGTTTGTTAACTCGCGTTTGCATTCTTTGATAACGTTATAAGGTTACACGAATAAAAAAAAACAAATTCAAAGAACTTATAAACGACTTTCTTTGATATGAACAGAAAGGTTTCTTTTATATTTTAAATTTTCACATAAAATACTCTGGCAAGTTATAAAAGCAGCGTCTAAAATTCTTCGCAAGTGAGGAGGTACTAGCTCGCCCGCCACTTGTGAAAGATTGATATTTGTTCGCTAATGCGCTGACAATTTCCAACTAAGTACTTTATATCACGACTTAGAGAAAAATAAGCTAAAATAGAAAACCATAAAACTAGGTCACACGAGAACCTACCTTGTTAGGTATAAATATGGGCTTGGTGGGTTTCTTGAGGCTTGCAGTATGGATATATACAGAGCCAAGTCAGAAACAGGTTGCATTTTTACCATCTATTGTGTCATGCGTTACTCTCGCACTTCTTTTTTTTTCACGCAATGCTTGTTAGAAAGTGACGGCTCACAGATGTGATCGCTCTCTTATTTATCTTCTGATCTGTATCTCCGGAAGCGATACCGGAGTACCTGCGGTCTAAATATCAGTTTGTCACCGCACATCCAGGCCGTGGGCAGGCCGTTATACGATTACATTCATACTGAAATCAAGCGGCTCAAGCTTTTGTATAACATACGACCAATCATTAATGAAACCTTGCGCTGTCAGCTGATTGAAACACTTGTTCTATCTAAATTAAACTATATGGATTTGGTCTATGGTCCACGTCTTCTGGCAAAAACAAAGCGACTCATTCAGCGGGTTCAAAATGCTTGTGCTCGTTTTTGCTTTACCATTCCGCGAAGAGCCCATGTGACTCCATTTCTAAATAGGCATAATATACTCAAAATGCTACACCGTCGTAAGCTTCATCTGGCATATCTCTTATTTGGCGTAATAAAACACAAATCCCCATCATATCTCTACGAGAAGTTATCATGGATGTCCACCCGTAGGTCACTTGGGGCGCGTAATTGCAGTGTACAGTTGGTGACACCCCGACATGCTTCGGCAGCTTTTCGTGGGAGCTTTAGGTACATGGCAAGCCGCTGCTGGAACAACATTCCTCCACCTCTCAGGAACCTACAAAGTGTAGTAAGTTTTAAAGCAAAGCTTAAATTATGTACACTACAACACCAGCGGCAACAGGAGACTTTAAGACACGATACTAGCTTCATTTAATGTAATTTTTTATCCCAATAGTTATGTAGTTATGTGGTTTATTACTTGTTTTGTGAGCAAACCAATAATATAAATATAGATACCTGATTTTTTCTGTCCTATCCTTATGTTAACTCAATGAGACTGTATAATTTTGTTTTGTTGGCATTTCTATCTCTGTCGCTGCCTTGCAATTCTTACTTCACTATTGTGTGTTATATTTATATCTATATGTGTAATTCATCTTCCTCGTTTAACAATTGTAACAAACTTGGAGACTTTCATTGTCAGTCGTATGTACGAACTTTCACTTTGGCAAAGTAAACACATCCACTATTTTATATTGTAAGATTGTATTTTTAGTTTTTGTTATGTAATCACGTTGATTTTCTTTTGCTTGTACCAAATACTAGTGTTATATATTATTTTTTTTATATAAATAATACATTAATCAGCACATGTACGACATGGCCCTCTATGTCATCATGACATCTCACCGGCAGATTAGATGGCGCTGATCGCCGCCCATTCGCCGCCGCAAAGTCGCGTTCTGTGTTTTAAAATAGGGCTGTGTCGTACAGCTGCGTTCGTTCGTGGCCCTCAAAATGGTTTCGCCGGAAGATCAGCGCTGACTTTTGGGTTAGCATTATGCTGAGGCGGGACCATTTCGTGGTAAACTATTTATTTTTATGTTTATATTTCTTTGTTCTTTTATACTTTTGTATGTCATAGTTTATCACGAATAAATGCGATGATTCTGATTCTGATTCTGATTCTGAAATGTTATACGATTACATTCATACTGAAATGTTATACGATTACATTCATATATTTATTTAACAACTACACTTTAATTAATTAGAATAAATTAGGTTTATTTTAAATGGCCTTATGCGTTTTTAATTATAGTCATTTAAAATCACATTTAAATCATAATGACACTATAAATTTGGCACCTTTTTTTCAAAAATAAGGAAAATTTAGTAATTTTCCTAAGGTAAGGTAATTAAATATTGCTTATTCAGCATAATAGTCGAAGCGTTTCTCAACATTTTGCTGTATAACTTGATATTACATTTCTTACAGTTTTCTTTTACTTCCGAATCTTGCCCGCTAGTAAACATACTATTTACGGGATCGTGCCGGCACCCCATAAATGCCAACATAATAAATGGCTATAATTAAAAACACAGAATGCCATTTAAAATAAACTCAATTTATTCTAATTATATTAAAGTGTAGTTGTTAAATAAAATTACGAGTATGAATGTAATCGTATAACATAACATTTCAGTAATCGAACTATTTGAGTTTACATTCGTCTCAAAACTTATGAACAGACGAGGTATATACATTTTATGATATTTTTATACATTTTCATTTTAGTTTTAATCGTGTGTCGATAGACGGCAGTAAATTTACTGTGACTACAAAATTTACTATGACAATAACCCTCTATACTATCTATTCTCTTTGATCTGAGTGAATCAACTAGTATTTAAATGCTTTGCTATGTGCCCTATATCTTGATATTTCAATAATACGTATATCTTAAATCTTAATTGACTTCAGGTCAAGAAGTTAAGTTAAGTTTTTTGCAAATATAACAACAAAAAAAAAACATAGGCATATATTTATTTGCTGTCATTTATCGTAAAGAAGTGGGACTATTTGTACAGTATGAACATGGGCGCTGGGCACGGGACTTCTCCGAGCAGCAATTGAGGTTCTGTCTAGAGACTCTAGAAATGAAAAATAACAATAATGAGAAATAACATGTCATGCGTTAGAAACGGACAAAATGAACAGTATGAACAGCTTCCGTTGTCAAAATTAAGTTTTGTCAGCGAGTGTGGTACGTAGTACTATTCCTTTCTGTGCTGAAGCACAAAATAAATACCTATTAGCGCTGAGGTCTCCGACCCATACACTTTGTCCGTCAGACCTATTTAAGTTAAGCTGACGTAAAGGCGCTTTCATGCAAAATGAGGATTTAAATACGACGAGGAACGCGACTTTGTACTTAATATCAAATATTCTTCGTTTTCAAAGCAAACACACACTAACGCACAATGTTGAGAATTGACGAACGGTAGGTATCCCGGGGGGTTGCAAATAGCTAAATATAACAGCAATAACGTCGTATTATGAGTTTGTTTGGCGCAGCTAGGGTTCCGAAGCCAGCTGCGTGTGCCGTACAATCATACGGTTTTACAGCGGGCACCGGCACCGCCGACGTGACCGGGGTGACAACCGCTCACTAAACATCTGCGATTGTTTCGATACACAATTGTTATAAAATATTACATTGTTTAGAATAAAATGTATGCAATTACGGGCAATGAACATTTTTCTCTAATACACAACATTGTTACTCGTATCCACAGTTGAGCGCATAGAAAAAGATCAAATTTATTTATGTTCATAACTACCTAGGAATCCAAGCAGCAACAAATACCTGCAAATTACGACTAAACGGGTTTAATTTGGTTCTCCAGACCAATCGTGAGAGAGTATAGCAGTTTATCGACCTAATTGTCATCCGCCATTACTTATAAATTAACATTGTAAACCAACTTTAACCAGCAATGTTAGAAATAACACATTTTTAGTAGCAAAAATGGCAAAAAAATATTTTTTTTAACACATTCAGTGCCAGCGCGAGCTACGCGCTACGAGCTACACATGAAAAACCGTAGTAGCGAAAAGCGCCTTCGCACAGATAACCCGCCTAGTGGGTCGCTGGCTGTGAATGTGTTAAAAACAAAACCGTAAGCCAGGAGCAAAACCCATTACAAAATAAGATTCGGCAAGTTGAATAATGAAAGGCCCGTTTACATAATTACAAATAAAGTATCTACTAAAGTTGGCAATGACCCGCAACCCAAGTACAGTAGCAAATCAAGAGTAACAAATTTGTATTATATTAACATTTAATTAATGCAAATAATGAAATGTAGGCTAGTCAAGTAGCTAATAAACAATAAAGTGCAAATAATAAAACAATCCTAACCCTACAGTTTGAAACTCGCTAACCCTGGTCCCGGCGGAAATCAAGCCTTCATATTTTTAAAATCCTATTTAATGGTGTTTGAACTTGATTCCACGAAGTTGGCACGGCTTTGTAAAAGGTATGTAAATATTTGGCGAGCTTTGTTACATCTTAAGTGTTTCTTTGACAAAACATGGTGCTTAATATCAGTATTGTTATTATACAGTATGGACTATTCCATAGATATTCACAAGATGATTTCCAAAGCAGACACAAAGAAATGTCAAACTTAAGACACCTACAACAAACAGGAAGAAACAGTGTTAAAGCGAATTCTTCGTTTTCACAACTACAAACTCATCCGACGGCACCACAGTCCCGCGGGTATTTTCATATAAACCAGCAAATTAGGAATTCTTATTGTGTTATCCTGAAATCAAGTGAAAATACGCAACCGTAGCGATTTTTGTTTTGGTGCCTCTCATCTCTTATCACCGCTTCAAGTCAAGTGATTCCAGAAGTGAAAAGAGTAATTTCAGCCGTCCAGACGAGTGCTTCCCATTGCCGGCTTTGAAACTTGCTTGCAAAGATCACTCGTTAAGATTTCAAGAAGAATACTACCATGCACTTTCATTTGTTCAAGTAATGAATGAGGAAAACGAACCTCATTTGAATAGATCCAATTGAAGGAAAAGTTTTTTTAACTAATCTCTTAGAGCGGAATTGAAATTCCAATAAGACAATCATTTCATTAAAAGGCAACCCTTTGGAAATTAAGCTCAAGAAAGAACCCACTCGAAATTCAATTAGCAAATCTACATTGTAAGTTTACCTACTGTGACGTAATAATTATACCCATTCTTGTAAATAATTATCTCAAGTAAATCCAGCTAATACGCGATTTACAAGAAGAAGTTAGGATCTTTTTCTTCACTTCTATCCAGGTGGTAGCGTAATTGTTACGTTCAAGTTAACAACGTCAGAATTATCGAGAACCGTAAAGCGAAACCCGGCGCGATTGAAATGTGGTAAAGACAAAATGTCTGCTACAAATTGTTCCACATTCTCTTAAGGCAGATCCGACCTTGTGCCTTTTTGCGCCCCGCATACTGATCAGTGAACTGAAGGAAAGTATTTTTGAAACGATAAATTTCTTTATTCAACTTAAGTTATGATACGATTATTAAAATGCATTCTGTTTAGTTAATTTTTTAGGGTTCCGTACCCAAAGGGTAAATACGGGACCCTATTACTAAGACTCCACTGTCCGTCTGTCCGTCTGTCTGTCACCAGGCTGCAACTCATGAACAGTGATACCTAGACATTTTCACAGATTATGTATTTCTGTTGCCGCTATAACAACAAATACTAAAAAGTACGGAACCTTCGGTGGGCGAGTTCGACTCGCACATTTCCGGTTTTTTAATGATTTCTTCCCGGTGCGGTGGCCCCATAAAAATGAGGTTAAATACCGCTCTAACAAATAATTCACGGGAGATTTTTTCTTCTAAATACATTATAAACCTATATGAATATCATTAACATAACATAAAATATTCATATAAAATATCTATATTCTTATATAATACGCATTTCAATGCCGCGACTTTTTATGTCATTTTGAAATAAATCTAATCCAGCTAAAATATAATTGAAAACCTTAAGTAGTAATACGTGCCTGTTTAAAACATTTCTGAAACTAAATTAAATATTATTCGTATACATATATCATAACATTCATGACGTAAGAAAGCAGATTGTTGGCACATAAAGCAAATAAGTGTAAATACAAGGCGCCGGCAGCTATTACCGCAGTCCAATATGTATAAGAACTGAAGAAAAGCGCATGTGTTCTAGGATCTAATGCACATCCGTCCTTTTTCACATTTCGCTCCCGTTATTGTGCACGCTCCGTCACGTTTATGCGACGAGTGCTACAAAATAACCGCCATTACACGACAAACATCGCCACACTTTCGGTTCAATGCTATTCTTTATGTGGGTTTATGTCAATGAAAAGGGTAATTTCAGTTTATACATGACTTCGCCTACTAAGCATTTACCTATTGAAGTTTGTTTTTATTTTTCCTGTAAAATGACATGGTCATCTCTCTAAACGAATGCTACGGATAATATTCGTAGATTGCGCTTCAGTCGATCTGCTTCTCGCCATAGTAGGTACTACGTGTATATGTTACGGGCTTGCTAAGTCCGCTCACTATAGATAATGGCCCAATTTTTAAATTTCCGAATAACGATATTCCAAATATATTGTTAAAGTTCGTTTTCTTGAGGGTCGCAGTTCTAACCTAACCTAATCCACTTTTTTGGCAACAGTTCGTTTTCTTGGGGGGTCGTAGTTCTAACCAAACCTAACCCACTTTTCTGGCAACAGTTCGTTTTCTTCGGGGTCGAAGTTCTAACCTAACCTAACCCACTTCTGGCAACAGTTCGGGTTCGCAGGGTCGCAGTTCTGCCTAATTTATTTATGCCGAATTTAACATAATGCGGCACGACAGGCACCCGTAATAATTACTAAAACGTGAGTCTTCATTTGAATATCCCGAATTTAATTTTTCCGACCTTACAAAAGACCGAATTTCTGAATACCGAATTATTTTATTTCCGATCGGACAATGATTTTTCGGAATTTAGGAAAACGGATAAAAATATTTTCGGAAAAGTGTAAAATCGGAACTTTATACTTTCGGTCGTGACAATCGGATTTTATGTTTTCGGAAAAAGCACTTTCGTGATTTTATTCCATCGTGTTTTTAAAAATCGTAATTTTGATATTTCGGACTTATAAAAAATCGGGATTATGAAAATCGAGGTTAAAAAAATAGGAAAAACGTATTTCGGAATATTTGGGTGTTCCCTTCATTCTGAACTGCCCGGTCTAAGTGATAAATTCAAGCTATCTCAAACTATCTCCAACCTTGATTTATTAAATGGACCACGGGCCGTCGGGCATTGTTAATATGGACCGGCCAAAGTAAAATATTTATCACTATGCCCGACGCTCTTGGGCATTATTCATAATGACCGGTCATTACCGTTATTCAAGTTGCCCGTAAAATACACATATATACCTACATATATACATCTGTCGTTTTATCGCTACCTACTTACGGTTGCATTCTAAAAGAACCCAATAGGTACTGGTGATCCGCATGCCTAACCTCGTAGCTACTTATCGCGTAGTAGTAGAGTAGTCGTTCGCTATTTATAAAGTCCATTCTTGGCGTGTATATAAATACATATCGCTTAGTCTAACCGTGTCGACCCATACATTACTTCCTATCCTCGCGAGGCGACTCATTCTGTGTGAGCACCTAATAATGTTTCTCCTTACTCATGTGTTAATAATAAGGAAATAAATAGTAGTAGGTATGTATTCAATTTATCTTACGAGAATAGTCCGTTTTGACCTTTAATATCAAACGTTTTTTAACTTGCAAACATTTCATAAGCATAGTGGAAAACTCGCTTATTCTAATTTATTTCTCTCTATACATTCTCTTAAAAATTTGTAGATATACAGTCAATTGACGCGCGCACGATGCTCGTCGAGGGTTTTATTAGCATACGATCGTTCTAAAAGCTGAAAAAAACGGATCGTGGAAAGAACGTTCGCTGTCCGCCATTGAAATACGAGTGCTTATAAATTATTTAGAGGAGAACGGTACGGATTCGCAAAACTCGCGAACACAACGACATATTGACGTATACACGGAAAATTTCAAAATGTAATCATCAGGACACTTGGCAAGTCATCAATTTACGTGTTTGGTTCGAACTAGTCGTAACGGTAATACATTATGTAAATCGGGTTACAAACAGATATACAAAGCGTTTCATATACCTACCTACCTATATGTATTGAACAGGATAAGAAAATGTTTAAACTTACACCATACAAGAAAAACCGGCCAAGTGCGAGTTGGACTCGCGTTCCAAGGGTTCCGTACATTACACAATTTTTTACAATGTATTTTTTTATGTGTTACGTGAGTGAATTAATGTCTTTAAAAACCCGTAGAGGTCGGATCAAGAAAAAAGGTCCCTTATGGTGCGACCCTGTCCGTCCGTCTGTCTGTCACATTGCTAAATATCTCGAGAACTACTTAAGCTATCGATTTGAAAATTGGAATAGTCATGAACAACGCTAACCCAAACACATTGAAAGTATTTTTTTTGATAAATATGAAAAATGCTCCATATGAAGAGGGGGCCAAATTTCAAAGTCTAATTCCTAGGTCAAGTGGGGTATCGTTTGAAAGAGCTCAAATTGTACTTTTCAAAACAATTTTTATTTATTTTTCATAGTGAAAAAAAAAACGAACCGGCCAAGTGCGAGTCGGACTCACACACTAAGGGTTCCGTACCATTACGCAAAAAACGGCAAAAAAATCACGTTTGTAGTATGGGAGCCCCATTTAAATATTAATTTTATTCTGTTTTTAGCATTTGTTGTTATAGCGGCAACACAAATACATCATTTGTAAAAATTTCAATTGTCTAGCTATCACGGGTCATGGGATAGACGCCTGGTGACAGACAGACAGACCGACAGAGACAGACAGACGTCTTAGTAATAGGGTCCCGTTTTTACCCTTTGGGTACGGAACCCTTAAAATGAGTTATGAAGGAAAATATAAAAAAATACCTTTCCCCCTTATCTCCGAAGTTTACCAATGAAAAATCATGAAATTTTTACATAAATTTAACATTATCATAAATATTACAGGTAAAATATAATTAAGCCTCTATCTTGAAAACTGTTTTTTTAATTAGGTATCAAAGAACTTTTCCGAATTGAATTTGCAATTTTGCCACCTTTGCGAGTGCTTATTATACTTGAAATTTCTCGGAGAAAAAAGTATCCCTGAAAAACCAACATACTACCGGTCGCACAAATTAGTAGGCTGATTTGCCGATAGATGGCGCTGTACATAATTATGCTTTGCATACATCAAGTTTTTTGTGTTTAAGAGATAATTGAAAGTTTGTACGGAACCCTCGGTGCGCGAGTTAAACGATCTCGCACTTGACCGGTTTTATATGATTAATCTGCAAATAAAACGTCATCAGTTTGTTATCTTTAGCAGTGAACTTTGTCTGTTGTCGTCAAGTTACCCCTATCTTTGTGTAAATTCATCGCTGCGGCACTGGTAACTTGAAAATAATACTAAATACCCCATAAAATGATATGGCCATGTAGAGGCGAACGGCATGATTCCGTTTATGAGGATAAAGAGAGGCCTCCTGTTCTTTCCGCTCGCCTCTGACATCGCGGCCCAATAAATCAACCGTGAATAGCACACACAGTGTAGATAAGGGACATGGAACAAGAGGGTTCCATAAATCGTTATTAACTACCGCTTCCTGGGCCCTTGTTCAAGTCGAGTGTGCACAGAAATATGCGCGTTATCAAGTCACGATATTGAAAAAAGGGACATGCGAAGGCTAATTAGGCCCATTTTTGAGGGGAGTTTTGATAAACAGAACTGTACTACATACGTTAGACTTGCGTAGGTACTGGTAATAAAAGAGGGGTTAAATCAAGAAGTCTAAATAGGACAGAATGCGGGAAACGGAGCAACGTGACACGTTGGAGGTGGACCGTGGAGGAAGAGGAGTGTCGGTATTGCGTTGAGCCGTTCTCCCTAGGTTGAGGCGTTCCGCCAGTGGGGTCGCGGATGAGTACGCAAGCGTTTCTGTAACCCCACCAATAGGGCAGCGGGTATTAGTGGGCCTCATTAACCTAGACGGAAGTCCCACATAACCACTCGGGTCAACCCCCGCATCCGGGCGGTATGCGGAATGCATTTTCCCCCTAATAAAAAAAATGGTGCAAGTGGCCCTAACTATTTAAGTAGGTATATCATATCTTGTTAACAATAAATTGATCAAATTTGCGACTATAATTATTTTAAAGTTCCATAATAAAAGTATATTAAGTCAATAAAACATAATTTTAAAGTACAGAAATTATGAAATTTAGTTTTTGAGAATTTTGCATAACATGAAACTGGGTTATGCATACGCGCCTTTCGCAAAATGTAATATCAAGCTTCTGTTTGAGAAGCTATCTCCGTGAGGGCATGTTAATTTATTTGCAGCTCCTCTATTCGCTTGAGCTTGTTTTATTTAAATTTGATGGCTAAACATATTTCATGCCGAAACTGCGCTTTCTGGGTCAACCCGGCTGCTAGGCGACGTTGCTTTTGCTATTTTAGGGAAACGGATGAATGATGAATTTCATCACTCTATTTGACGTAGGAAGCTGCTGGAGAAATTTGATTTCTAGTTGCGTTATGACTTGAGATTCAATATATATTCAAGATAACAATCTAACTTTGTTGGTAGGGTAACTCCTACCAATTTTGTTCCCTGCCCCCCTTTTGATTTAAGTGACAGAAGGTGAGTGGCTACAAACAGCTAGTTTTGTGTAAAGAAGTGCTGTAAAGGGCATTGTAAAATTTTTCAATTCAATATTATTGCCTTTTAGTCATCATGGCATCGTCATTTGATGCAAAACTAGCTAACTTGGTTTTTTTACTGCATCTCCTCTTTTAAAAATTAATTTATTCTGTGTGTAGTAGGTAAATAAAATGTATTAAAACATCTGTAATCTACCAGAACCTTTATAATTATAGGTACTTAATGCAATTTAGAATGAAAACACGCTGTTATTAACTTTTTTTTTTTTTAATTTATTGAATAAGGAAGCAAATTACAGTGTTTTAGATCATTACAAGACCCATCGTAGGCAAAACCTTATGGAGGTTTGTGTGCCGATGGGGAGTTCGAGAATAACATAAAGAAAAACAATATTATATCCTATATCCTATATCATCATAAATACGATTCTTAGTATACATAGCTTGTTTCGTTAGTTTTTAATAAGTGCATTTTAACGACTTTTTTTATATGTTTACCATTTAAATTAAATCTAAATTAACATTTTTAAATGTACCTTTATTTATTAAGTAGAGTAACGAAACAATATCAGTTCCACGTATTTGTAACATGAAATATTAAGCTTTTGAACATTTTAATAAGGTTATCGGCGGTTAATGTTTGTGATGATTTATAGAATTAAGTTTTACTTCAGGGTTCCGTATCGGGAGCATCACTACTGAACACTACTGCTAAGCCTGCCTGCCTTTTTATCGGTCTCCACCGATTTGTATTTCATGAAGTTCATCATCACATTTTCATCGAATATGTTTTTCTTTTACCGCTCTATCACAAAACAATCGAAAGACACAATGCAATCCTGTTAAATTTAGTCTCTAAAATATGTTTTCAAATCCAAAAGCATTAAGCCAAAGTAATTGCGACTCTCGAGATTGTGATCGACCATTCATTTCATATATCGCAGGCATTTTTATTCCTGGGCCCGACCTTCATGATAATTTATTTCTTGTCTTAATAAAAATTATGTCATTTGCTACGCAATCAATCTTCGGAAGCGTTATTATTTTCATTTGTTTTACCTACGACTAATGCTTGGTTGTTATTTTGTTCCGTTTTACATATGAATGACGGTCGTTTTTTCGTTACGTCAGTATTGGAAGCTTTAAAGTTAAACTTTTTACCGCACTAAAATAAGGTTCATCTGTGTTATATCGTCAAATTGCGGTCTTATCAAGAAATATTGTCTTCTCTTTTATATTTAATGTTGTTTTCGGTTACCGCGATAGTTGTTAAATACGACAAATTCTAACGGGTTATATTGCATATTTACGTTCGAGACCTTTGGCAATGCTCATGATCTCGGAATGTATGCACTGAGAAAAACTTAACATGTCCCTTATGTCCCTATAAACATAACAACGAGTAAGACGGCCCACCTACTAAATACTCAGATGAAAGTTCAGGTTAGATGTTCTAAGAACGTTTACTATGTCGCGTTATTACTACTTTGGATTTTACCTTTAGAATTATTGCCTCTAAGCTTAAGGGATCCAGATTACTCGTACTAACAACGGTACCTATCGACTTAACTGAATATTAATTGGAATCGATTCTACTTGACTTGATTACTCCTGGATTCGATTGCGCGATAAGCTTTGATCTGGTAGGCTGTAACCTAAAAACTATTCTTTATTCAAATGCGAGCCTTAGCAACTGCTAAGTTTTTAACGATCAATTAAAATATCGAACCAAAATAGGCATTGAGTTTTGCCTACCTATTTTAAATACGAGCTAAGCCTAAGTGGAACTGGGCTGGACGTATCTGCCGCATGCACCCAAAAAGGTGGGCTAAAATGGTTACTCAGTGGGACCCACGGAACACCTTTTAGATGGTGCATGTTAACTGAATCGGAATACATCACATAGTGATAAAATTATTTTTTTACCAAACTTTCTACCAATTATGGTAAAGTAAGGTTTAAAAAAAATCATAGTTAAACAGACACATTATAAAGCATTTTTTTGTCATTCTAGTACTCGTATTTAAGTATACCTAGGTAAGAATTAGTTTCAATGTCTTTCAATTCGTACATCGGAAATGTCCACTCGTTAAGTGCTCCGGCGTCCGATTACTTGGATTGTAGATGTGGGAGTTTCAACTGCTATCTAAAATGGGACTTGGACTGAGTGTTTGTCAGAAATGTCAGCTTTAATATCGAGAACGACATTCTGACAGCGGCACAAATTTAAACCCGTATTTATAATTTATAGGTTAGCAGCAGTAAAGTGGCGTCTGAACACTGTCTAAGCATAACTGCTAAAGTTATTTTCGGTTATGAGCAGGTCTTCTAAAAAGCAAAACGCCTTTGTAGTAAAGTGACTAAAATGAATGTCTTAGAAGCTATATACCTAATAAGCAAAATGCATTATAATCATACTGCCTAATATTTAAATCATTTAAAACGCAAAATGTCTGAATAGCAAAATAATCTCTGGTTGTCTAAGCTGTGTAATGTCACATTACACAGCTTACTAACTAATGTGTGAATGGCAATATACTTACCTACCTTAAATTCAGTTGAGTCAAGCAATCAAGCAAAAGAAAAAAAAAACGTTTATTTGAATGCATTAAACTGGTGCATATAAGCTATGGACGTTATAGAAAAACTTCGGTGAGTCAGAGTAAAGAATATTATACAGAGATCTCGCTGTGACGTTTCTAATTATGTTGTCTCTTCTTAACGCATGACAAGTTCTCTTTCGCACTTATGAAAGTGTATCGGATACCAATTGTCAAAATAATTTTTTTACAGTTACCCACCCGTGGATGAGTGTAAATACGGTACATAGTATGATAGCATACTCGTAGTAAAATATTGGAATGTTAATTACGTAAACTAAATACATTTGTCTGAAGTGAAAGTGAAAAGCTTTATTCAAAACTATACTATCTTGATCAACAAATGCATAGAGTTAGATCAAGATAAGTCTGCAACGATTTTGACAGCACCAAACTTCTATGAAATTATGACGTATTAAATAACACTTGCACTGCGTGTGCTATCAAAATCATTGCAGATTTATCATGTAACTTTTGTCATCTAATTTGCATCCTGCGCCACACTTGACCAAATTTATATTTGGTAAACAAAACACGCTTTCCAGAAGGATTTTCGTACATTGACCTGCCTGTTGCTATCTCTATTGCACGCGCATAATTATATAGCTGTTCCGCCCATGATGCCGGCTGTCATATCACTGTGGCGAGCGTGATAGCAATATAATTATGCGCGTGCAATAGAGATAGCAACAGGCGAGTTAATGTACGAAAATCCTTGTGGAAAGCGTGTTTTCTTTACCGTACAGCCACAGCCTTACTGCTCATTGGTTGTTTTGTTACTATCAAAGGACTGTCTGATTTCAAACATACACAGAGTGTGAATCATACTATCTTTGTTACACTCTAGCACCCAAAAGAAAAGGATGAGTATAGTTTTTTTGTTCTTATTTTCTGACAATTTGGTTTGACCAACTATAGAAATGATACAATTATAACAACCCCAAACACAAGTAGGTTGCGTTGTTTTATCACATAGTTCCTATGGCCACCTCCTGCCTGAGATTTGCAAAAACAACTGTTTTTGCTAATCTCAGAAACAGGTTTGATGAATTTAATTGTTTAAACGTTCAAATTTAATCCAAATTCCGTAATTCCTATTCGTTCTTCACGATGTGACCAGAAAGCCGAGAATGGCCACAAACTGCCGACATCTCGATCAAACAAGTCCGAACACTACTAATGTCTGTGAAAACGTCGATAATTAAGAGGTATTCAGGCCGTCGCAAACGGATGTGGTAAAAAGTTAGTCAAGCTATAATTTGGCACAAGCTCGGTTGGTTATGTTACGCCAGTCACGAAGCTACACACACGTAGCTATAGGTATTTTATGCGCCCTTGTTGACCCTCCGTTGTCCATAAAAGATTTTTCCAAACGTGATGTGGCCGAGAATACGTTGCGGTTGCTACGTTTTACTCAAGTTATAAAGTATCTGGCATCACTTTCACTTGTATAAAGGTATCTGGGGTCGTAACACACAGGTATGTATTATTATTAGTTTATTCGACCTCCTTTTGTGCCCAGGTTTGTGTCTCCTATTTCTGCCTCAAATCTAATTTGGAATTTACTGCTTCAGGATATGTTTTGTGTACAATGTTGAATCCGCACGCTCCCTTACCAATATTCCCATTATTATATTAGAAAGCGTTTGTATATGCTATTACAATAAATGATGCACAGTTTGTAACCTTTTAGCGGTACGCGAGTATGACAGAATTGTTTGCTGAGAGCACAAAATAGTCAATTACTTCCTTCCCAGGGTATTTGACTTGAACCCTTGTCAAAACGTTCAAGTTCTGTATGTCTGTTTGAACACTCGTGCATGGGTCAACAAAAGCTCCTATATATGCCACTATTCAAGCGGCAACCGTCGCAGTTACTGAAGCCATTCCGCATAATTTTTACCCTCAAACAAAATAATGTGTTCATAACTTAAGAGTTTTGACATTGTTATGGAAAATGACACGCTAACGTGAATTTACGGGCTTGTTTCACCCTCCCAAGACGAGAAATGAGTTTTCGCTACTTTAAAACATTACTGGAGAACTACGCCTCTCTTGGACTTGTTAACATTTTTGACGTGAAAAACTTTTGATGTTCAATCTTAAGGCGGCGGACTGATAATCAGTGGGCCCCTTTTCTAGTAACAAAATACAATCATAGTCAAATTAAATAAGATGTTTAAATTTAAAGAACTGAGGTATACGAATAATAACCGCGTTTAACGAATTAGGTTAGTTATTTTGAACCGATTGGGACTGTTTGAACAATTTTTGGGCTTATGGCGAAAATTTTCTGTTCTTTTAATACTACTACCACTGGCTTTTGCTCTTTAATGGAATTTTGCGAAGCTTTTAAGCTACATACTCTCTTATTACATTTATTGTTTTTCATTATTCGTACCTATTTTATGAACGTACATAACACTATTGTGTCCTGTCCATTATTTCGTGTTAATTATTAGCCTTGGTTTCCTCTAGCCGATGTCGCGTGGCAGTAACGTGATATAAATTAATAAATGGCAATAATATCCCAGGCAAAACCATCTCAAGCCGTAGTCAACGTTGAGTGCACCCATTAATTAAACCGTTCTTTGGAGATCTGAATCATAAGCGCTATCTATAGTCCGACAAGAAATGCTAGAAAATTATTGAGATCATTGTAGAGAACTGCAAAGGATGCACTTTTAAAGGAAGCCAATGAAAATAATTTGGCAGAGAGCTGCATTAAGCTGCTACTCTATGGATGTATTTGTCCGAAATAAAGAAATTTTATTATTTATTATTTAAGGCCCAGTAGGATCTTTTTCTTCTCTCACTCTCACTGAGCGTAAGCGTGAGCGAGATGGATGTGCGTGCTCGGGGGACCGCGGATATCATGTTTTTGAATTTAAATTTTTTGTGTGTATAAGAAAGTAATCAGTGAATTCCCTCAAGCAAAATTAATATTGCTCATTTTTAGAAATCATTTTCATATTTTTAGTTTTTCTGCAAAATTTATTGTCATTTTTTAAAACTGAATTTAAGACCTTTGTTTTTTTTATGAAATAGCGTGTAATGTAAGCGATTACCGCCGCCCATGGACACCTGCAACACCAGAGGGGTTGTAAGTGCGTTGCCGGCCTTTAAGATGGGAATACGCTCTTTTCTTGAAGGTTTGAAGGTCATATAGGTCCGGAAATACCGCAGGCGACAGTTCATTCCACAGTTTAGCTGTGCGAGGCAGGAAGTTTCTAGAGAAACGCACAGTTGAGAACTGCCAACCATCTAAGTGGTGAGGATGGTAATGTTGTCGCGTAGGGCGATGGCGAAAAGAAGCTGCAGGGATTAATCCGAACAATTCCTCGGAGCACTCCCCGTCATACACGCGATAGAAAATGCAGAGCGAGGCCACATCTCTACGCAGCGCCAAGGAGTCAAGCCGTTCCGAAATACGCTGGCAGTCGACAATTCGAGTCTCTCTTCGCTGGATGCGGTCCAGAGGGAGAAGCTGGTATTGGGGTGCCCCTGCCCATAGATGAGAACAGTATTCCCATTTGTGGGCGAACCTGCGCTTTATACAGCTGTAGGCGGTGGGCAGGCGTGAAATACTGTCTCGATCTGTTGAGCACACCGAGCTTTTTTGATTTTTGTTCGTGATCTTTGTTTTCTGTCAAGCGAAAATCAAAAACTCAGGATTCGAATCGCTGAAGTCTCTAGAGAAAGGCCTCAAGATTGTTAATTACAATTTTGGCAACGGTATTGTGATCTACAAAAGCACTACGACTTTTCAAAAACTCCGTTCTCTGAACCTACTGCACCTTAAAATGATTTTATGTCATTGCTCATTCTTTGGCACAATCATAATATGCCAACGATTATTTACAAGACTGCCCAAAAAAAGGAGTATTGTTTTCAGGGTTCATGTTTGTATGTGAGATTCTTTATTCCACCATAACTTCTGAATGCCTGGACCGATTTAGATGTATGACGTATGGTTACGTAAGTAACGTCAGCCCAAATGACATGAGCTATGTGACGTCATAATAAAAACAACATGGCGGACTTAATACACGATAATGCGCAACCTTTGGAAAAAAAACTTGCATACCTATCGAGTGGTGTATCGAAATGAAGTGTACAATTAAAAAAAAACAACAATACAACAATTATATGGTTTTAGTTTTTCAGTTCACTTTCAACTGCAGTCGTGTTTTTTATTAAATTTTTTGTAATTGTTTTAGTTAGTATGATACTTGTTACCCGGGTTGTACGGTTCGCGATAGTATGACAAACAGCTACGATCGGCCTACATAATATGAACTCAGATATTCATTTGATGCAGCGCAGCGCTACGAAATCAACCGTGTAATAAAATAATTATTTACTTACTTAAATAAAAGAAACTAGATACATTTTTAATCTCCCTAATGCTAACATTACATAAGATCAAACATTTGCAAAAAATCACGTGTAATAACAGATCCCTTAACCTCCCGTTGTTTTTTGTGTATGGAAGGGCCTTATCGTAATTACTTGCAAAGGCCATTGTTTGTATTCAAGAGCAGAATAAACGATCAGTGGCGTTATCGAGAGACACCGACGGGATTAGCCGGTCTCGCTCTGCTGATATCCCTGTTCTTGTTTATTTCCAGCTTATAGAATTTTTTTGTCCCAATAATCTATTTTTGCATAAGGATTTCCCGTAGGTTTAGTATGATTCTGTTAATACTCGAGTATGTTCCTGTACAAGACCATCCAGCGACATGTCCAAGCCATCCATGTGGCAGAAATGTAGATGCTGAGGTGGATGTCACTCGTCTTCATGATTGATAGGGTTCGAAACGAATACATCCGTGGTGGCCTCGGAGTGAGAGACGTCGCCGATAAGCTCCAAGAAAGTCGGCTGAGGTGGTTTGGGCATGTCAAAAGAGGGCCGCCTGAATACATAGGCAACAGAGCCTTACCAGGCCCAAACAGGAGGGGCAAACCAAGGCAGCGGTGGCGTAATGTCATAGCCAAAGGTTTAAACGCCTGTGGGTTAGCGGAAACCGAAGTCCAGGATAGAGCGAAGTGGAAGTAGGAAAGCGGACCCCGTCACAGTACGGGACAAACACTAGGAGGATGATGATGACTCGTGTATGTTCCTGAGCCGTGAATTATTTCTGTATATTTAAATAAGTACTTACTTAGTAAGTAGCTAACTTGTTCATGTGAACAAGAACATGGACTTAAATAAGGCTTGGTTTTTTGTCATTGGACGCAACGGTCCATATCCCCGTGTAGCATATATATTATTATATTATAACGATTATGTAGCAGGTAAATCAATCAAGCGAACTCACTTATTTATTACCTACTTCTAAAGTGAAAAACAAAATAACACCTTTCAACACCCACATTCCCCGAGGATAAAAATACGAGGTTCCCAGAAAGTTTATTTCAACCTGGACATTTTCCCGTTGCGAAGCGAGCTTGTGTGATATGCTAGGCTAACAAGTGTAACTTAGTCCCTGAAAGCCTTAGTAAACTATACGAAATCAGAGAGCGTACTTATCCGGCCTACCTGGGCGTTCGGCTCGAACGCGGCTCGCCTTGGCTTCGTGAATGGTTGGAATAACAACTGTGTTCGCATCCTCTGGGATGAAAAGGCTGTTTTTCCAAGGATCGACCGGTTTTTATTTCGGAAACTTTCTAGGGCTGAGGTTGCTCCGCTTCGCTGCGAATACATTTAAATATATTGTCAGTTGTCTCTTTTGGATACCACTTGATTTTCCTTACCGTGATGTTTTTTTTTATACCGAACTTCCTTAGTAAGTGAAAATTAAGTAGGTAGGGTATATAACGACATAACGGTGGCGACAGCGTGTACTCCGTTCGAAAGGTTCTCTTTTCTGTAAAATTCAATTTATACACATTTATAAGTTCGTTAAGATTTTTTTTTATCTAAACCCATTCACTGCCAAGCACGTGGGTTATAAGTAGGCATTACTTTCAATGCATTATAAGAATAATGAATTGAACATAAGTAAAATACATCTAACCAGCAACTTTTATCTGTAATCTTATACCTTTAAACGAGCAATTCTTGTATATATTATATACTTATATATTTCGGGGATCTCGGAAACGGCTCTAACGATTTCGTTGAAATTTGCTATTTGCTTTATGCTACAGTACCTACTTAAAACCTACATTACTACGTGTTCCTTAATGGGGCACATTGAACTATTATTACTACGTATATATAGAACCGGCACGGTTTATTGTGCCATTAGTTGTTGTTTTGACAACAAACCGTAGAAGCGGAGCGTGAATTTGGCGACCTAAACGCGTAAGCGCCATGAATTTCACGGCTCTTACGACGTTTTGGTCGCGTGGTACAGGTTGCGATTGCGACAATTTCATTGTTTGGTATGGCTTCTCTATAGTACCTGTAAATGTAAGGTCAATTCTAACGATTTCTATGAAATTTGCTATATGGGGGTTTTCGGGGGCGAAAAATCGATATAGCACATTTTTGAGTTTTTATTTGTTTTCCGAGCAAAGCTCGGTCTCCCAGATATTTATCATTAAATACCTAAGTTTATCAGCAACGTACTTTATTAATTCAGCGCTCGCAAATAAGCAAAATTGTTTGAGCATTTTCCATGTCAGCTCGGTGTTTAAAACAACAGGTACTGACATGGCCGCTTAAAAAAGGATTTTAATGAAAAGTGACTTATTAATGAAATTAACATTTCACAAAAAGTTATTTTACCTACTCATGAGTACCTATTATGAAAGTGTTTCATTGTTTCCACACCGTAACTAAGCAATTCGAGTATGTACTCGACGAATGCAACTATTACTCGTCAGACTAAAGCTTTAAAACAATACTGACTAAATAAAATAAAAAATACACAGCAAAGCATGTCTCTAATATGTGTCAACTCAACTCAACTTCAAACTCGGGTAAATCCATTCGACCCTCTCAGCAAATATCTACCCTATTACCTTTTCTTAATACCAAAATCGCATAGATGGATTTACCCGAGTTTGAAGTTAAGCGACTCATATATGAACTATATGAATTCATCTGTCAACTTGCTAGCGGCATAATAGTCTAGCTAGCTAGCAGTGACAAATGCCACAGCAGCCAATGAGCGGGCAGCGTGTGCTCCTAAGTCCTGATATAAGGCGGGTCGCTGGCTTGGTTTAAACCCCGACATTGATAAATGTTTCATTTATTCTCCCGTCTGCGGGCCATAATTCGAAATCTGCTGCTGCCCGAATTTTATTATTTAATTATTTGTAGCCATCCGTTTTTGCGGGTTTTTCCTTTACGTAGCTTCCCGTGGATAACTCGTTTGGAATAATTTCATTGGCACGGTGGTCGTGCTATGACCGAATTACACATTAAATCGCGGGATGGTCCGTAAGTAAGTTATGATAAAAACAAATATTTTTAATAACATGGTCGTGTAGGGTGAGTTGTTCATCAGTTAACCACCCTTTTTTCGAGCTGTCATATCTCGCAAATTTTCAATTAAAATAAATTATTGCGAAAAGTAATCGATAGACTATTTAATTGACTACAAATTTGCATTCAAGAAATTTCAATTTTCCTTATAGGTTTGAAAATTCTCTGCTTTTAGAAAAAAATGGAATTTGGCTAATAGTGTCCTACCTATACGGCAGTAGGTATTAACCCTTAAATGCATGATTTTTTGTATAACTTTTTAATAAATTGAAATAGATGTGTCATGCTGTATAAAAGTAATAAATGTGATTTTGGATAGCTGCATATTGAGCCACGGACCATCAAATATACGATGCATATATACATCATTATGCATTTAAGGGTTAACCAGGGGGTGTTCTATAGTTAACCAAGTTGTACACATTTAATCACTAATTTAAATATTTTTAATTATTTAAAAATAATAGGCCCCACAAATTTAAGAACGCAGTGTTCATTAATGACAAATGTATTTTATGTATATTATAGGTACTAAAAAAAATTGTTCATTCATGCATCTTCAATATTCAACATTTTGTAACATGAAGATTAACCGTTAATAATACAAATTTCTAACATATGATAAGTTGAATTACTATCATCATATCATTGTTATCATAATAGTAACATCTGTTTATTTGTTGTTACTAGTTTCCATATTTATAAATATGTATAGGTTTTGCTATGATTGCAGCTTATCAAAAATAACATTTATATTACGATTTACACGTTTTTTTTATATTAGACTAGCCATGGCTAAATATTCAACATCCGATTTTGGTTAAATGATCTACACCCCGTCCCGACGCGGTTCTGTTCATCTGACTTTTAAACTATCAGTTTAAGACTATCAGTTATTGAAATTCTTGTCTCACTCGTCCGTAAATTAAGGGAGCGAGATCTTAACTGGGGAGTAGGGCACCCTGCCTAAGTGCTTAGGTATCTAATGCCCTTTGTTACACCAACCGGCAACGTCGTTTTCGCCAGATATTCGCTTGGCTATTTGTGTACTAGTGGGTAACTGATTTACACCCGATCCTACATTTTCACATTTTGGAGTTCGCTACAAGTCATCATCACCACAATCACCAATTGCCGTTTGTTTTAAATGTCGATATTATTTAAAAGAGTAAATACTTAACTTCACAAAAAGTCCATTTAAAACTCGTTAATATTGTCATACGATAAATCAAAATAAATTGACTGATTGTTATTGACAGGACCTTAGTTTCGTTTTGTGCGAGTGTTATTACGAGCAACGTGCAATAAATTTTTTTACCACACTAGCTGGTAAAGGCCCTCTTGAATGTTCAAAAACTAATGAGAAAGTTGTATTTTATCCACATGTGTGGCAAAGTAATCAAATGCAAATTTTGAGTTGTTTCTTTATGTTGGCTGGTAGAATTGACTTTTAAAGGATAATAATGAATGATAAATATTTACATTCATTTTAAATAGATTTTGTTTGATATTTTGCAGTTAGTCCTAGCGTTGGTGTGGTGAAAAATTTTGTGTTTCACACGGTGGAAAAATTTGTTTAACCCTCGTATTTTCGCAACGCTCAAGACTCCACTTTTCCAACCACTCACTATGCTTGTCGTTCAATTTTGGAATCTTTTGCTTGCTCGGGTATCAATATTAGCACGACAGGTTAAACAACAACTTTGCCCTCTTGTAAAACAAATAACTATTTTCTTTACTTTACATATTGGCGAAAGAATCACAATACCTACATTTGTGTTCGTATGCTTCTTATAGTGTAGGTATGTGTTTTGTATTTTTTAGTTTTAAATATATATGTTTAGTCGCTTAGCTTCTGAAACTTCCCAAACACACTGAAACTGGCTGGCTGGCTGGAAAACTGTCTGCAACTGATGACTGACTATTGTCGCTTTTAAATCTTGCGTTTGTACTTACAGAAACTCGGTAGAGCAGGAGAAGTGAATAACCTTTCTGACTGTGTCTGGGCGTTAAATACTTATTCTTATAATCTCCACATTGACCTTAATGCATCATTATATTTGATTATATTTTATTTTCTTTATGCGTTGAGCTAAATAAAGGGCACTCTTGGTGCTTTTTCAATAAGGTATTTTGGAATGTGGAAGCAATTTCGAACTCGCCCTTAATCGACCCACCAATAAAAATCTTGTTCCCTAGTCTATTGAAATTATATATAAAGTAATCCGTTGCCATTGCTTTGTGTGGTTTAAAAGTATACAGTGTGTAAATCCAATACGGGTGAATATTTAAACGGTGAGCATAGGAGCTAAGAAGTATATTGAGAGAAATTTTGCTTACAAATACGATTAAAAATTTAACCATACAAAATAATTCGGCCCGCAATGTAAAACAAGTTACAACACAACACACAAGTTACGAGATACGAACTTCAACACTTGACTATGTCATACATGACATTACGATGTCATGTCATGTTGTCTCTTAATGTTTGCAGTAAATTGCTGCTCCGTAAATTTTCAATAAATAATTACGGGGTCATAATTAAGTGTAACCTAAAAAAACTTCTTAATTAATGATTACACGGATAAATTTTATATCTGTTTAATTTATTTGTATTGGATTTACACACTATATTGGTCTATTCACTGAACTAAAATGCGGTATCTTTAATTATCAATTTCCCTTTTGTTTCAGGTAAGACTCTGATTATGTAGTTTTTCTTTGAAATTTGGTAAGTGACAAAATAAACATGATAATTGAAACTGTATCTGCCAGTACCACTGCTGATCGAAACACTCAAATAATCTACACCCTGCAGTCCTGCACTCCAATAAGATTATTCGGCTAAAAAGCAGGAGCACGTGCACCTCGCGCTCTTTTTTGAAAAACTTAGTGTTACCTATGTGTGTTTTAGTTTTCAAAATTGAGAAAGTTATCTTTCAAAATTCTGTAAACTGTTTTGTCATATATTTGTAGTGTATTTCGTTGCATCTTATGATTCATCTCTAGTTCTGGGCACTTGCTATGGTAAAACAGACTCAGGCTTTCTTGTACCTTATCACTGTGCCCTGAAATTTCCTTGAAAAGTGTTTCATGGATCCCTTTTCAAAAAACGAGTATTTAAACAGTAGGTAACACATAATGCATAATATTTAAGGGTTGCGATACTTGCGATACGTCCTGTCAGATCGCCCTTTTACTCATTTGACATGACCCACATATTTATAAACCCCATATTGAAATTTTTAGTCCTTGCGGTACACCCCGAAATTCAGTAAAATGCTACAAATGGTGTTAGAAGTATAAAAATCGGTACGATTGATCTTTAGGCCGTTTGAATCAATTTGAATCGTAGCACCAAAAAAAGGAGAGATGACATTTTTTTGTGTGGGTAAAAAATTATTTTATTCAGAAACTGTCGTGTGTGGTATTAAATGAAAGGGTTTTTTGAACCGACTCTAAAAATATATCACATCATTACATTTCAGTCATTTTTTAATTAGAATAAAAATAATTATCAAAACATACCAAGTTTGGGCTTCGTCCAGATACGATACCGTACAATTTTTTTTTTGCAAGAAAGAAATTTTGAAAATATTAATATTTAGTTCTTTTAAATTAATATTTCAAAGGTGACGTCATAACTCCTCTCGTTTTTTTTGGTGCTACAAGTCAAATTGATTCAAATGGCCTAAAGATCAATCGTGCCGATTTTAATGCTTTTAACACCATTTGCAGCGTTTTTTGGCTATTTTAAATTTAGCACTATTTAAATAGTAAAGTTAACACCCCACAATGTGACTTACTCACCCTTAAACATTGGACAAATTATGACATAATTATTAAACGCTTTTCAATTTATCCACAATCATTTTGTTTTCCAAATTAAACATTAATGAGGTAAATAATTAATGCAGATGCAATAAAATATGCGGCAACAGCATCCGCCACGGACCGCAAAACTTAGCAAGGACGTAAAATGTACTTTAAACCGCGACACATACGACTTTACAGTATTACTTGCTCTGACAAAGAGGACGCCGGGGACAAATTTGAAGCGCAAACGCACCTTTTCGCGGTATTTATTGCCCATTTTTACTGCAAACTGCCTTATTTATTGCAGGGGGACATAAAGGAAATATTTATTAGTTGATTCTACTTAGCTGTTCACGGAGCTTCAGTGTGTTAAACAAAGTAGTGTACCCCATTTCATTTAGCATGGCGGGATTTCACTCGAACCTGCACAAAGAGAACCATAATGTTGATCTATTGTTTAACAATTGCTTTACGAGTTCTGATGCTCTTCAAAGTCAGCGTGTGGTGATATTATTACCTACAGTGAAGTAATGTCGGGTTAAGCGATATTGATACTTGATACTACTTGGGTATATAAACCATTTACATAAATATTTATATACTACTTGGTTATATAAATATTTATGTAAATGGTTAAAAACTTTCAATTGAAAAAAAAAAGAAAAAGTCGTATAGACAGCTTAAACAATTACTTAAATTGGTTGATTAATTTTTTGCGTGTAACGGTAAAAGATTAAAAAGTTAATTATTTATTTAATAACATCTAGCCTTGACCGAATGTAGGAATAGGATGCAGTATTCAGTTGTAGAGACAAGTCCAACAACAACCATGTAGTTTGAAAATATTTTTATCAGACTGACGTGACTGTCAAATAACACAAAAGGATCAAGACTGGAATACTTATACCAATATTTTGGATTAATTGAAATCCTAATAAATCCTTACATTTTACCTTGCTATCCGAATTTCCTTACAGTTACTATCACTACAACCAGGTCAGTCAGGGACGATGTCATTCATTTTATCATGGAAATTGACAGAACAGAGCCTCACGGGCCAATTCGAACATGAATGATCATGATCTAGATATCAACTAGATATGAATCAAACAATAACGAGATATTTAAGAAAGTCATGTCAAATTTGACATTTTCGCGATTCCGAATGTCCCGTTGAACGATCTCTTTAAGATTTGCTTAAGATATTACCAAAGAGGATATAATAAGATAGAGCGGTACTTTCATAGTAGATTTTGTAACCACAGTAAATTCACTGCCATCTATCGACACACCTTAAAACTAAAAATGAAGATTTATAAAAATACGATAAAATGTATTTAAATATGGATAAATGTTTTTTTTTTATTTGCATTAATTATTTTTATGATTTTGACCCATGTTCTTTCACTGATATGCGTTTAAATTGTTAAATAACAAACGAAAACGTCAACGCCATCTATATGACAGTAGGCCAAAGCTAGTAGCGCCCTCTGATCGAGAATCAAATTTTCTTGATTTTCGAGGCACGTTTTTTCCTTAGACTGTATCCATCTATTACGGAGTTATATCTATCTTTGATATTACTTAGACATCTAATGGATATCTAATGGATGTCCCAAAACGTCACAATAATTGTAGAGTGAAATGACAATTAGTTTCTCGAATCGAACTGCAAAAGATAACTAGTTGAGAACTAAACTATAACGTATCTATTAGATCTCCTATTGTTCTCGTATCTAGTAATTATCACATTGTTCGAATTAGCCGGTCAGTTATCATTCGAATATCACTTCTACATACAGACGGGCAGACAGCGGAAGCCTAAAAATATTATCGACAACATTTAATACACACACATGTATAGTCGGTGTACATTAACTAGTTAAAGTAACTTAAAACGTACATATCGAGCTGCACTGCAACGAGTACTTACGTACTACTAGAAATTTAATCAACCATTTTACATCCCGAACGCCCCAAAGTCCAACAAGATGTCGGTAAATGCTAACTCAACTAATTACAAGCGTACAAATAACTGCAGACGGGTACAAATGCGAGCACGGTTATGAATAAAATAGCGCACGCAGTCGGGAATATTCGATGCAATCATTTATGGTTGACACCGCCACATTCGCGTCACGTCCTATATGCTTTAATGAAAATAAATTCAGCGGAAAACACTATCCGCAGGGATTAGCTGACGCCATAAATAGGGATTAATGAGACTTAATTACTTGGCCTTTTTGCCTCTGCTCCGGTCAAGCTTCCCTGCATTCTGGACACGTCCGCTGATACGCCCAAACTCGCCACACAATAAAAATAATGGTTCTTTCTTAATCAAACTTCTCGCACAATGCTCTTATGTTTGCTTTTGTAGTCCAATATGTTAGTGATCCGGGAGATTTGGTCCTTGCTTTATACGGGATATTACTAACATACGGGACATTTAATTAGGTGTCAAATCGTCAGTAAGTGAGCTGCGAATATCGGACGTCTCTATTTTGCGGCTGAACAAAAACCAATTGCTTTACACCGTCACCAGGGCCTGATCAGCGATGATGTCAACCCGAAAGTAACACGGCCTGAATCGAACTTTAAGATACGTCAAAAATTAACACTAATAACATAACACTATTAACATAATGGGGTTGGCAACTGTCAAAGCTTTGCAGAGATGGCGCCATCATAGCTTGCCCAGGGCATTAAAAAAACAAAAACATGACACAATTCTAGGGATTGACAGGGCAAGCTATGCTGGCGCCATCTGCTAAACACTTCGACCGGCCAACGACTAAAGCGATTAAATATACGACATGGATATCGGGTCGGGAAGGCACACGAGTGACACGCAATGTAGCTGTTAGCGAACTAGTTTATTTAGACCGTTATCGCGGTGGGCGCAGCCACCGAGCGTACTTACATCTATCTATGCATGCATATACAACAATCCCTTCCCCATAGTTTCTTACCCTAACTTAAAACTAGCACAGTCCGACCAGCTTAGAAAAACTTTTTATAATCAAACCGCGGGCGAGCCCGCTTGAGCCGTGAGGACGCGGCCTGTGGGTCCGCCGAGTCGGGAGGCGCGTCGTCCGCTGCGGGGCCGGGCGGCGGCGGCGGCGGCGGCGGCGGCGGCGGCGGCGGCGGCGCGCAGCCGGCGTCGGCTGCCGGCGCAGGCACAGGAGCCGGCCTTGGCGCGGCCACAGACGCTGTGTCGAGAGGCCTCGCACCCTCTTCTTCCCCCATTGTCAGTTCATCTTCGTTATTCCGGCCTACAGGCTCGTGTGACGGGGATTGCCTAATCATTGCCTCCGGTCCACCAGCTAACATGCTGGGCACCCCAGTAGGCCCGACATCGAAAACGGGAGGTACGTCAGGAGATGATGACTCGCTGAAGCATTCTGGTGTTTTGTTTGGCTCGGGATGACTCACGGCTGTCGGTGTGACTTGGCCCTTATATTTGACAACTTGGTTAACATGCCTTTTTACTATTTTGTTTGTTTTATTGTCCTTTATAAGATAAAGCACACGACCTAGATTTTTCACTATAGTTCCCAAGGTCCATGTAAAATGTTTTTTATTCGTAAAGTTTTTATATAAAACTAACTCGTCCGTAATGAATGGACATCTGTTTACTCCGCCGTAATGTTTAATCTGCGAGCACTGTTTATTTTTAACAAAAGAGTCGAGTGCGGTGAGCGAGGTTGATGACCCTTGTGACGTAACACGCAGTAAATCTAATCGCGATCTTAATTGTCTACCGAATACCAGCTGTGCTGGTGATTCCCCGGTAGTAGTGTGTTTTGAATTTCGATAATGGAATAAATATTTCAATAATTGGTTATTAACACTTTTACTTTTGGAGTTAGACAAGAGCGCGGCCTTTAGGCCTTTCTTTATTACTTTGACATACGATTCTGCGATTCCATTACTGGATGGATGATATACCGGTGACGTTAAATGTTGTATGCCATTTAAAACGCAAAATTCTTCGAAGTACTGACTGACAAAAGAAGTGCCATTATCGCTAACTATCGTACAAGGAATACCGTATCTAGACATGAACTCGTATAATTTATCAACCACGTTATTTGACGACGAATTTGTTTTCATGTCGTAGCATTCTACCCATTTACTATAGGCGTCGACTATTACTAAGTACCAGTGTTCGTTTATGGGGCCGAGAAAATCCAAGTGTATCCTTTGGAACACATGTGTTGGAAATTTCCATGGTGCGAGCGGAACGCGCGGGGGTGTTGGTCGCAACCGAGTGCATATCTCACAGGCCCCGATCAAGTTCTCAATGGCGGCATCAATGCCCGGGAACCAAACCCGCGAGCGCGCCTCAGCTTTACTCTTCACAATGCCTAAATGTGAGTCGTGTAGCTCGGAAAGAACCTGACTTTGTAACGCCAAAGGAATGACGACCTTATGGCCTCTCATTAAAACCCCTTTTTCAACCGATAGCTGAAATCTACATTGATGGTAGGGCTTCATGTCTTTATCGTTAGTTTTGCGAGGCCAACCATTTTGAACAAAACAAACTACTTTTTTTAAAATCGCATCATTATGCGTCTCCTGTTGCAACCGATCGATAGTAATGGGTAAGCAACTGCCCTCTAAAACAAAATGTACATATGCAGCGGCGTCTACCGCTCCCACGCCCCCCGCGCGTGTTACCGGCTCGTCCGGTAATGACGCCCGCGATAAGAAATCGGCGCAGTTATTCGCACTACGTACATATTCTATAACGTAATTGTAAGCAGTCAAAAATATCGCGTACCGTTGCAGCCTATTTGCTGTTATCTCCGGTATTCCTCGGTGCGGACCGAAGATAGATAACAGTGGTTGGTGATCTGTGCGTAGAATAAACGGTTCCGCACGTGCATATAAATATTGATGATATTTTTTTATGCCGAAAATTAAACTCGTTGCTTCTTTTTGTATTTGCGCATAATTCTTTTCAGCCGCATTTAGAGTTCGGGAAGCAAAAGAAATGGGACGTTCGGACCCGTCTGGCTGAATTTGTGATAAAATCGCACCGAGGCCTTGGGGTGACGCATCACAAGTCAAAATTAGTTTAGCATCAGGATTATAATGCGCAAGGACTTGGTCTGATGCCAACCTGGTCTTGATCTCTGTGAATGCCTTTTCGTGCTCTGTTTTCCACTCCCACTTTACATCTTTTTTTAAAAGATCGTACAGTGGGCTTAAGATGGTAGAAGCCCTAGGCACAAAGTTCCTATAGTAGTTGATCAGTCCCAGGAATGACTGTAGTTGATTTATGTTTTTTGGAACTGGTGCCTCGACTATTGCTTTGACTTTAGATTTAGATTTGCTTATACCATCTTTGTTAATAACGTGGCCTAGGTACGTTATTTCATTCTGGAAAAAAAAACACTTTTCCTTCTGAAGCGTCAGGCCCGCGTCTCTAAAACGCTGTAGTACCTGGTGTAGGCGCGCAACGTGCTCCTCCTTATTCCGGCCCGTGATGAGCACGTCATCTAGGAAGCACAGTACTCCCTCTAAATCGGAAAGAATATTATTTAGAGCACGTTGGAAGACCGCTGGGGCACTTGATAACCCAAAAATTAAACGCCGATATTTAAACAACCCCCGATTTGTGTTAATACATGTAATATTATCGGGGTCGTCAATTTCAAACTGATTATACGCCATGGACATGTCCAGCTTTGTAAACTCAACCCCCCCGTGTAATTTAGCGAAAAGTTCTTCGATAGTCGGCAGGGGATACTTCTCAATAAATAATTGTTTATTTATTGTTTGAGAGTAATCGGCACAGATCCTAACTGACCCGTCGCGTTTAAGCACTGGCACAATGGGTGAAGCGTAGTCAGAATACTCGATCTGCTCGAGAATACCTAGCCGTACTAAACGTTTAATTTCACTATCGACCTTATCTTTCAGAGCAAATGCCACGGGCCGGGCTTTGTAAAAAACTGGTTTGGCGCCGGCCTTAAGCGTTAATTTTATTTTATATTTTTTAAACCGACCTAGTTTATCCGAAAATAATTCTGGATAACGAGCCATTAAATCGCTCAAATCGTCAGTTTTGGATTCTGTTTTTGAGCAATAGAGGACAGGCGCGAGCTCCAATTTGAATTTGGAGGTGAAGTTTCTCCCTAGGATCACCGGACCCCCTTGAGGAATGACATGTACATCGAGAACGATAGTTTTGCCCAAATAAGCGACCGGTAATTTTACAAAACCCGTACTTATGATCGGAAACCCATTATAACCGGTAAACCTCTTGTTATTAGGGAGTAACGGCACTTCCCTGAACAGAGACTCGTAAGTTTTTTGTGAAATGGCGGTTATGGCGGAGCCCGTATCTATCTCACACTGTAACGGTAACCCGTTAATAATAACTGTTTCTATCATGGGTTCACCCTTAACCGAACGGATATTACAAAACTTACCATCATCATCCTCGCTCACCTCCTCTGACTCAACGTACTTAAGGTTACACATCTTACGTAAATGACCCTTCTTTTTGCACTTTTTGCACTTGTAATTTACGTAACGACAGTTTTCCGTTTTATGACTACTTAGACCGCACACAGAGCACTTATTCCCGCGACCCGCTGTAGTCTCGCCGATCTTCAACACGCTCTCAGCGCCAGGCACCACCGCCGTCGCGGTAGAAGCCAAGGTCGCGCTGGCTGCGGCTCGCGCGCACCGCACACTTTCAGCTATGTCTATTGCTTTCGCTAGGGTGAGTTCGCTAAGCTCCTTCGAAAACAATTTTTCGCGCTCTTTACCAGACTGCATGCCCATGATAAATCTGTCCAGAAGCGCCTCCTCAACGTTCTTGAACTGGCAATACGCCGCAAGCCCGCGCAGTCGCGCGGCCCACTGTGCCGAAGTTTCGCCTACCTTCTGTACTGCAGAATGGAAGTGATAACGCTCCGCAAAAACGCAGCGCTTTGGAGTAAAATGCGCATCCAATAACTTTACCACTTCACTGTAACTTTTGATTTCAAGAACATCGGGCAATGCAAGGTTACTTGCTAATTGATAGGTGCTTTCGGTAAGTGCACTTAACAAGATGGCGCGCCTTCTTATACCCGCTTTGTCGCTTGCCTCGTCGATATTATTTGCGATGAACCACTGTTCAAGCCTATTTTTGTACGTAAGCCACTCTTGTTGTTGATGGTTAAAACTTGAAAATAAGCCGACCGGGACCGAGTTTGAAGTCGCCATGATACACGGCGATTAACGCGTGAGGTAATTATCGAGTCGTCGCCACTGATAGATATCGGGTCGGGAAGGCACACGAGTGACACGCAATGTAGCTGTTAGCGAACTAGTTTATTTAGACCGTTATCGCGGTGGGCGCAGCCACCGAGCGTACTTACATCTATCTATGCATGCATATACAACAGTCCAATATGTTAGTGATCCGGGAGATTTGGTCCTTGCTTTATACGGGATATTACTAACATACGGGACATTTAATTAGGTGTCAAATCGTCAGTAAGTGAGCTGCGAATATCGGACGTCTCTATTTTGCGGCTGAACAAAAACCAATTGCTTTACACCGTCACCAGGGCCTGATCAGCGATGATGTCAACCCGAAAGTAACACGGCCTGAATCGAACTTTAAGATACGTCAAAAATTAACACTAATAACATAACACTATTAACATAATGGGGTTGGCAACTGTCAAACCTTTGCAGAGATGGCGCCATCATAGCTTGCCCAGGGCATTAAAAAAACAAAAACATGACACAATTCTAGGGATTGACAGGGCAAGCTATGCTGGCGCCATCTGCTAAACACTTCGACCGGCCAACGACTAAAGCGATTAAATATACGACATGGATATCGGGTCGGGAAGGCACACGAGTGACACGCAATGTAGCTGTTAGCGAACTAGTTTATTTAGACCGTTATCGCGGTGGGCGCAGCCACCGAGCGTACTTACATCTATCTATGCATGCATATACAACAATCCCTTCCCCATAGTTTCTTACCCTAACTTAAAACTAGCACAGTCCGACCAGCTTAGAAAAACTTTTTATAATCAAACCGCGGGCGAGCCCGCTTGAGCCGTGAGGACGCGGCCTGTGGGTCCGCCGAGTCGGGAGGCGCGTCGTCCGCTGCGGGGCCGGGCGGCGGCGGCGGCGGCGGCGGCGGCGGCGGCGGCGGCGGCGCGCAGCCGGCGTCGGCTGCCGGCGCAGGCACAGGAGCCGGCCTTGGCGCGGCCACAGACGCTGTGTCGAGAGGCCTCGCACCCTCTTCTTCCCCCATTGTCAGTTCATCTTCGTTATTCCGGCCTACAGGCTCGTGTGACGGGGATTGCCTAATCATTGCCTCCGGTCCACCAGCTAACATGCTGGGCACCCCAGTAGGCCCGACATCGAAAACGGGAGGTACGTCAGGAGATGATGACTCGCTGAAGCATTCTGGTGTTTTGTTTGGCTCGGGATGACTCACGGCTGTCGGTGTGACTTGGCCCTTATATTTGACAACTTGGTTAACATGCCTTTTTACTATTTTGTTTGTTTTATTGTCCTTTATAAGATAAAGCACACGACCTAGATTTTTCACTATAGTTCCCAAGGTCCATGTAAAATGTTTTTTATTCGTAAAGTTTTTATATAAAACTAACTCGTCCGTAATGAATGGACATCTGTTTACTCCGCCGTAATGTTTAATCTGCGAGCACTGTTTATTTTTAACAAAAGAGTCGAGTGCGGTGAGCGAGGTTGATGACCCTTGTGACGTAACACGCAGTAAATCTAATCGCGATCTTAATTGTCTACCGAATACCAGCTGTGCTGGTGATTCCCCGGTAGTAGTGTGTTTTGAATTTCGATAATGGAATAAATATTTCAATAATTGGTTATTAACACTTTTACTTTTGGAGTTAGACAAGAGCGCGGCCTTTAGGCCTTTCTTTATTACTTTGACATACGATTCTGCGATTCCATTACTGGATGGATGATATACCGGTGACGTTAAATGTTGTATGCCATTTAAAACGCAAAATTCTTCGAAGTACTGACTGACAAAAGAAGTGCCATTATCGCTAACTATCGTACAAGGAATACCGTATCTAGACATGAACTCGTATAATTTATCAACCACGTTATTTGACGACGAATTTGTTTTCATGTCGTAGCATTCTACCCATTTACTATAGGCGTCGACTATTACTAAGTACCAGTGTTCGTTTATGGGGCCGAGAAAATCCAAGTGTATCCTTTGGAACACATGTGTTGGAAATTTCCATGGTGCGAGCGGAACGCGCGGGGGTGTTGGTCGCAACCGAGTGCATATCTCACAGGCCCCGATCAAGTTCTCAATGGCGGCATCAATGCCCGGGAACCAAACCCGCGAGCGCGCCTCAGCTTTACTCTTCACAATGCCTAAATGTGAGTCGTGTAGCTCGGAAAGAACCTGACTTTGTAACGCCAAAGGAATGACGACCTTATGGCCTCTCATTAAAACCCCTTTTTCAACCGATAGCTGAAATCTACATTGATGGTAGGGCTTCATGTCTTTATCGTTAGTTTTGCGAGGCCAACCATTTTGAACAAAACAAACTACTTTTTTTAAAATCGCATCATTATGCGTCTCCTGTTGCAACCGATCGATAGTAATGGGTAAGCAACTGCCCTCTAAAACAAAATGTACATATGCAGCGGCGTCTACCGCTCCCACGCCCCCCGCGCGTGTTACCGGCTCGTCCGGTAATGACGCCCGCGATAAGAAATCGGCGCAGTTATTCGCACTACGTACATATTCTATAACGTAATTGTAAGCAGACAAAAATATCGCGTACCGTTGCAGCCTATTTGCTGTTATCTCCGGTATTCCTCGGTGCGGACCGAAGATAGATAACAGTGGTTGGTGATCTGTGCGTAGAATAAACGGTTCCGCACGTGCATATAAATATTGATGATATTTTTTTATGCCGAAAATTAAACTCGTTGCTTCTTTTTGTATTTGCGCATAATTCTTTTCAGCCGCATTTAGAGTTCGGGAAGCAAAAGAAATGGGACGTTCGGACCCGTCTGGCTGAATTTGTGATAAAATCGCACCGAGGCCTTGGGGTGACGCATCACAAGTCAAAATTAGTTTAGCATCAGGATTATAATGCGCAAGGACTTGGTCTGATGCCAACCTGGTCTTGATCTCTGTGAATGCCTTTTCGTGCTCTGTTTTCCACTCCCACTTTACATCTTTTTTTAAAAGATCGTACAGTGGGCTTAAGATGGTAGAAGCCCTAGGCACAAAGTTCCTATAGTAGTTGATCAGTCCCAGGAATGACTGTAGTTGATTTATGTTTTTTGGAACTGGTGCCTCGACTATTGCTTTGACTTTAGATTTAGATTTGCTTATACCATCTTTGTTAATAACGTGGCCTAGGTACGTTATTTCATTCTGGAAAAAAAAACACTTTTCCTTCTGAAGCGTCAGGCCCGCGTCTCTAAAACGCTGTAGTACCTGGTGTAGGCGCGCAACGTGCTCCTCCTTATTCCGGCCCGTGATGAGCACGTCATCTAGGAAGCACAGTACTCCCTCTAAATCGGAAAGAATATTATTTAGAGCACGTTGGAAGACCGCTGGGGCACTTGATAACCCAAAAATTAAACGCCGATATTTAAACAACCCCCGATTTGTGTTAATACATGTAATATTATCGGGGTCGTCAATTTCAAACTGATTATACGCCATGGACATGTCCAGCTTTGTAAACTCAACCCCCCCGTGTAATTTAGCGAAAAGTTCTTCGATAGTCGGCAGGGGATACTTCTCAATAAATAATTGTTTATTTATTGTTTGAGAGTAATCGGCACAGATCCTAACTGACCCGTCGCGTTTAAGCACTGGCACAATGGGTGAAGCGTAGTCAGAATACTCGATCTGCTCGAGAATACCTAGCCGTACTAAACGTTTAATTTCACTATCGACCTTATCTTTCAGAGCAAATGCCACGGGCCGGGCTTTGTAAAAAACTGGTTTGGCGCCGGCCTTAAGCGTTAATTTTATTTTATATTTTTTAAACCGACCTAGTTTATCCGAAAATAATTCTGGATAACGAGCCATTAAATCGCTCAAATCGTCAGTTTTGGATTCTGTTTTTGAGCAATAGAGGACAGGCGCGAGCTCCAATTTGAATTTGGAGGTGAAGTTTCTCCCTAGGATCACCGGACCCCCTTGAGGAATGACATGTACATCGAGAACGATAGTTTTGCCCAAATAAGCGACCGGTAATTTTACAAAACCCGTACTTATGATCGGAAACCCATTATAACCGGTAAACCTCTTGTTATTAGGGAGTAACGGCACTTCCCTGAACAGAGACTCGTAAGTTTTTTGTGAAATGGCGGTTATGGCGGAGCCCGTATCTATCTCACACTGTAACGGTAACCCGTTAATAATAACTGTTTCTATCATGGGTTCACCCTTAACCGAACGGATATTACAAAACTTACCATCATCATCCTCGCTCACCTCCTCTGACTCAACGTACTTAAGGTTACACATCTTACGTAAATGACCCTTCTTTTTGCACTTTTTGCACTTGTAATTTACGTAACGACAGTTTTCCGTTTTATGACTACTTAGACCGCACACAGAGCACTTATTCCCGCGACCCGCTGTAGTCTCGCCGATCTTCAACACGCTCTCAGCGCCAGGCACCACCGCCGTCGCGGTAGAAGCCAAGGTCGCGCTGGCTGCGGCTCGCGCGCACCGCACACTTTCAGCTATGTCTATTGCTTTCGCTAGGGTGAGTTCGCTAAGCTCCTTCGAAAACAATTTTTCGCGCTCTTTACCAGACTGCATGCCCATGATAAATCTGTCCAGAAGCGCCTCCTCAACGTTCTTGAACTGGCAATACGCCGCAAGCCCGCGCAGTCGCGCGGCCCACTGTGCCGAAGTTTCGCCTACCTTCTGTACTGCAGAATGGAAGTGATAACGCTCCGCAAAAACGCAGCGCTTTGGAGTAAAATGCGCATCCAATAACTTTACCACTTCACTGTAACTTTTGATTTCAAGAACATCGGGCAATGCAAGGTTACTTGCTAATTGATAGGTGCTTTCGGTAAGTGCACTTAACAAGATGGCGCGCCTTCTTATACCCGCTTTGTCGCTTGCCTCGTCGATATTATTTGCGATGAACCACTGTTCAAGCCTATTTTTGTACGTAAGCCACTCTTGTTGTTGATGGTTAAAACTTGAAAATAAGCCGACCGGGACCGAGTTTGAAGTCGCCATGATACACGGCGATTAACGCGTGAGGTAATTATCGAGTCGTCGCCACTGATAGATATCGGGTCGGGAAGGCACACGAGTGACACGCAATGTAGCTGTTAGCGAACTAGTTTATTTAGACCGTTATCGCGGTGGGCGCAGCCACCGAGCGTACTTACATCTATCTATGCATGCATATACAACAGTCCAATATGTTAGTGATCCGGGAGATTTGGTCCTTGCTTTATACGGGATATTACTAACATACGGGACATTTAATTAGGTGTCAAATCGTCAGTAAGTGAGCTGCGAATATCGGACGTCTCTATTTTGCGGCTGAACAAAAACCAATTGCTTTACACCGTCACCAGGGCCTGATCAGCGATGATGTCAACCCGAAAGTAACACGGCCTGAATCGAACTTTAAGATACGTCAAAAATTAACACTAATAACATAACACTATTAACATAATGGGGTTGGCAACTGTCAAACCTTTGCAGAGATGGCGCCATCATAGCTTGCCCAGGGCATTAAAAAAACAAAAACATGACACAATTCTAGGGATTGACAGGGCAAGCTATGCTGGCGCCATCTGCTAAACACTTCGACCGGCCAACGACTAAAGCGATTAAATATACGACATGGATCGGATATGTCAGTGACGTCAGTGTCAAAAGTGACGTTTCTTCAAACAAAAACGATCCATATCTTTAGCAAATTTTTGACGTATCGTAAAAGTTCGAATCAGACCGACAGTCGCGAATGCACCATTAAAATCTACCGACTTTCTTACATCAGGGTTATCAAATAATTAGTGGTGATGCCCGGATGATTGACATTTCCTGCACCAATGCAATCGGCAGCAATGCTGCATCAGTCGCTGGTGCCATCTGAATCCAAATGTGACCTAAACTCAAAGGAATACGAAAATTCTTTTAATATGAAATTTCCCCCGAAATAAAAAGTTACGAAGAATGTGTGGATTATGATTACTCACAGTTTGGTGTGACCGGCCAAGCCTATTTTTAGCTACGATCGTTGTATTTGTTATAACACAAAACAAATAGTTTGTAGGTACCTAAAGACAAATACTTTAAGCATTTAGGGAAACCAAAAATTGACAAAGATACTTTGTTACTGGAATAGTTGGGAATATTACAAAATGTAAATTATTTGTTTAGTTGGAAACGAAGACCAGAATGTTGTGGTGGCAGTCGCATAGTCGGTGTAAATTAAGTAACATCTGGCAGACAAAGAGCGCACTGCCAGTCCCGAAACTGTCGGTTTGTTTGAATAAAACTTTATCTTTTATCCCTCAGAGCCGGGTTTGTTCAAAACTTTCATTATCCTACGCATACCCCTTATAAAAACTTATGAAAAAAGGGTCCAAAGTATACAGATTAGAATATTTCGGTAATATTGATCGCACGCTCGGACGCTGAAGGTACGTACCCGGGACTATGTTAGGAATTTAATATTTACATAGTCGCGTGCTGTCACAGATGATATTCAGTTTAGAATTCTGATGGCACTGAAACCTTTGTGGAATACCTGAAATCTGAAACTGAAGAGCGAAAAATCTAACCATTTATTTATTTATTATTTAACTATTGCATGGTTACGGCTTGTTTCTAGATATAGGGCCAATACTATATTTTTTGTATAAATAAATAGATTCATTGGACTCAATGGTTTTACTGATTTGTGGCACGCGAAGGAAATGATTTAGTTTAG